>NW_028292586.1:4087348-4305892 GCF_029948245.1 Actinia tenebrosa | reverse complement strand
AAAAAGTCCCAGTGAAAACCTTAAAAGCTGATCCAAAATGACTGCACATGTGACATTTTAGAAGAATTTTTAAAATGTTAAGTATTTGCCATTAATATTTCATTATTACTTTTACTTACTTTTCTCATTTTTTATTAAATTTTATAATTAATCATTTTTTATTGTTGTCTTGTTTTAAATTTATCGATTGATTGGCTGGTTCTTTTCAGTAGTTTGCAATTCTATTTATTTATTTTGTGTCCCCAATTAGTGTTAAACGCTAAAGAAAAAAAAGTCACTTTAACAAAGTATATAAATATTTTTTTCCCTAACTAGCATTCCAGCGGCCGTCAGTCAAGCATAAAGTTAGTTTCTTCTTTTCCCACTGATTCACTGTGCCAGGTGGTTGTCCGTGAATGGTAACTAACCTTGTTACTACATAGCAACAGGCGTGTCAGTAGTGGCATCTGGGCAGCTAAGCCCAACCTCATCATTGCCAATGAGTTCAATAAGTATTCACAGTGCAATGGGGACATATGTTTTCAATGGTATCTTGTCCTTCAGATGCTTATTTAAGGATTAATTGATAAGAATATATGAATAATGCACTGTTTTGGATAGGATATTGATCATAGAGTATTCACAGTGCAATCTGGGATGTCAGTTTTTAATGATATCCTGTCCCTCAGATGCTTGGTTAAAGAATTTTTTGATATGAATATATGAATAAACTATATAGCTTTAACTTGAAGGAATAGAGAAGGCATTTGTTTTAACAATATCGATAGAAAACGAATAAGTTTGCTTCAAACGTGATGAAATGTGAGCCACGAGGCTCTATCAAATGTGATTATTTTATATGTACTCGCATACTGACTGGCGTTTTTTGCTGCCAAGCGAACTTATCTGATAAACCAACCAGCTAGCCTTCCTTTGTGGCAAAACATGTCACTTTGGGGTACAAAATATTAGAAGCAATAATTATATATAACTCAAGAATATAAGTATATATACATATGTATAAAATATAAGTTACTTAAAAACATGATTCTCGTTCAAAATGCAAGATATTATTTTTACTCAAGTCCAGTATAGAAATAGAATGCCTTGTTGTTACTCATACTAGAACTTCTGGGATTTCCCAAGCTTTAATTGGGATGAGCAATTTTTTTAGGAAATTGAAGAAAGAGGTAATGTAATAGTCAATCTGAGAATTGAAAAAAATCTAATATTGAGCAGCAGTGATTGAAACCAACATTTCCTCACTCCACAGGGATCTCTGTAGTTTGCTTCTGGAGGTCTGCCTGTGATGTGTACCTGTAGATTAATGTGAGCTAGTCATCCCAATCTTCCCTCCTTTATGACACATGGATTTCAAGTGCAGAAAGGTAAAAGATTATAGAGCTGATGGAAGAGGCTTACATTGCTATATAAAACTATTCCCAATTTGTTTAGCCATTTGCCTAGTAGAAGCTTCTTCAGACAATTGCACTTTATTCTATTTTTTTTCACTGTGCCATGGCTGCACACTATTCAGCTGAGTCATGCTTACTATAAAAATTATGTCGTAACACAAATATTTATTTTTGTAATTTTAGGTTTCCGAGTTATGGCGTACAAGTTACAAAATGACCAAGGAACTTACTTACCCTGAGTTCTGTTGCACTATGCCCATGGCATCTACCATCAAAGTGGGACTAAAAAACTTTAACCAGCATGCTCTGTACACCAGGGATAAAGAACAGACACTGGTAAGACGGCTGGAGAAATGTGATGATAATGCATTATCATTGATGTATGGATGATGTATGGTTATGATACATGACATTCATGTTGCATGATTTTAAAAATTAAAACTTTTAAATTCATATATCCAAGACCTTAAGTACTTATGCTTGGAAATGATTTTACTCCACAGCTCTCCTCCCAGCACCAACCTTAAGCTAAATGTTTCTGATGAAAACTAAATTCTAATGCTGCTATCTATCATGGAAGTCAACCTACCCAAGGTTTGTTCTTAATTTTGAATGACATAATTTATATACAAACAACCAATATTTGAATATAAAAATTGAAAATTGGAGGTTAAGTTCTACAGAGGGAGGAAAAGCAATGAATAAACCTTTCTAAGCACAGGCTTCGACAAACAAGCATTCTTCTGCCTTATTACATCGAGGTGGGAAATCATACCCAATGTTGTATTGGTGAGACATCGAGCATTAGGACCCTGGCTAAACGAGGAAACATGTTTCTGTGTGCATGTTCCCTGATGTTTTCAAGTTTAGCCACATGCGAAACCTTGCTGTGTTCAACAAGTTTTGCTTCCAAGAGGCAAAAATGTTTGTGCTGTGGGGCAGACACATGGAGACAATGTTTTCTGGTTTAGCCACGAAAATTAAAATTCTAAAATTTCGTTACTTAGCAACTCTAGCTCTATCTTGAAAATGCGCATATGCTAACTGATATTGAGTAAACAAGTTCCCCAATGTTTCCTGACAGTTTTGCCACAGTTGGAAACATTTAAGAAAACATGTTTCTGGAACCATCTGGGACTTTTTAAAATATTTTTGGTAAAATGTTTGGCATCATTTAGCACTCTGTTTGATGGTATCATATCAGACCTGTCCCCAGGCGTCACGCTGCCAAAACCAGAGCGTGGTATACTGAAAGAAGCTGTTGTTAGTAGCCTTGGATCATTAAATTTTTGCCGTGGTTTATTGAAAAGGTTATCCAGGTGAGGATTGCAAGACTATGATATAAACCAGGGTAGTAACAGCAACAAATCATGCAACTTGTGGTGCAACGTGCATGGTTGCGTTGCAAGTTGCAGACTAAATGTTGCTCACATATCCACACCAATTTTTCTTGCACATCCTTTTTGAGCAATGTAGGAGCTCTTTATACTCTCTACTCTCTTTCCACACTTACCAATACTTCCATCATTTTCACAAGATCTACGAGATGATGCTTGAATGACATGGATTCATGATCATGGGGAATCCCCTGGGGACAAGACTTCAGCGTGGAAGGTCCTTTGACCAGAATTGGGAAGCAATGAGTTCTCAGACAAAGTACCGGTAAGTAAAGCGAACCTTGATTCAAATCCAGTCACATTTCACCCATTCCAGTCCAATCCAATCCATCTCATTGCCATCCAGTCCATCTTAATTATATCCAAACACTTCCAGCTACACCCAACATATCCAATCATTTTCAGTGACATCAAATCAAATCTAGTCAATTTCAGTCGTCAGGTCCAATGCATTCCATTCCTTTCCCTAAAGGCAGGCATCCCAGACCTCCTATATTTCCTATAATTTGTATAGGATCCTATAAAGAGCCTATATTTAAAGAAAACTTCCTATATTTCCTATAAATAGGACGACTGCTGAGTGATACATTTCTATTTTACTCTGTTTAGCACATTTGGCGAAGGGTAATAAAATGGTATGCCTTTTTTCGGTTCAGTTTTTTTATGGCTTTTATACTGTAGATAGTACTGAAAAGCTATTTTAGCTCCTATAAAGTGCATATATTCTATATTTTCCTATATTTAAAACTTGCACAGTCTATATTTCCAATCACATTTGTCTAAAAAGTGGCTGGGATGCCTGTAGCACACTACAATCCATGCTTTCTACTCATTGTCCCCAGTTTGTTTAACGCATTATCACCAAGATTTGACCCAGTGTCTCACAAAATAATGGTCAGATGGTAGGTTACACTTTATTCTGCGACAGGTTAATATAATCATTCATTAATTCTTGGGTTTTTATTCATTATAAAATGTTCTTGCCAATACATTCAGAAAGCACGTCTACTACGACAGTGGATTGTAAATGAATTGCATTCAATGTCCCCGTCGATGCTTTATTATTAGAAAATGTGATTACTGCCCATGACCATAAAAAAGGTACTGTCCCTTTTATTCTCCCTCTATTCCTCCTCAATTCTTCCTACCGACTTCTCAACCTTTTCAATTTGTCAGGTCCTTGTCTTTTTTGTCAACGCATAACGCATTTTTGTTTGGTTTCTCGATTTTATTTGCATTAAACGCCGTTTGCTCTGACGAGTTTATGTAGACGTCGTCATAACAAATCGCTTGCCTTTTTGTAATTTATAGTGATCTCATATCCTAAAAGGGACCACAAATTTCAGTTGGTGCACATTCCTGTCGTTATCACCCTAAAAGGGACGAGGACCCCCCACCCCCTTTTATAAGGGAGTCCCCCGTCCCCCCCGCCAGCATCCTTGTCCCTTCTTGGTCCTTTACCCTAGCTCTTTTGTCCTCCTTTTCATTCCTTTTTTGATCTTCATCTTCCTTCAAAATTCACATCAGACTCCCTTCCAGGTTCTATATTATACTTATTTTATGCATGGATTACCCTACTTCAGTACTTTTACTATTCTGCCATCATTGACATACTTTTCCTTGTTTCCTCAGATGAGGCATGATTAACATGGAACCATGATTTACCTGGTTTTGAACCAATAGTCTCTTCATGGATGGAAAACAATATCTGTCCGATGCATCTCAAGAATCCAACCAGGTACGTATCCTCATTATACAGTATAGATACTGTGAGTTGACCACAGTTTATTTTACTGGTGTCTCAGGTTTGATTCTTAGGTTCGGCACATGTGAATAGGATTCCTGTTCCTGACCTCAGTTTGTTAGGTGTTCCCCTTGATCCAACAGACCACAGGCCGGCAGGCTCTCCTTCTTCCCCTCCCCCCTCCGCCCTTGTCCCCAATCCCCCTCCCCCAGAGCCGCCACGCAGGCTACCATACTTTTTAACCCCGTATTACGGCCAGGACAAATCGGTTAGTTTAGATCTTAAGTAAATACTATAAAGTTATTACTGCAAAATATGTGATTCTTTTATTCATTCGTTTTACATTCCGACAGTACAATAATACTTTTTGTAGAATCAACACAACAACTTCTAACAGAGAAACACGTACAGCGCGATGCGCTATTTAAGTATGTTCGCATTTGTTTTATAGCGTTACAATATAAAAAACATTTTTGAACATGTAGAGTCTTCATGCTTGTTAGTACAAATGCATTATCATCTGTCATATTATTGTCTCATTGCCATTGTATATAACAAGCAAACTTGTTTTGTCATTTTACATAAACTGGATTAGATGTTCAAATGCTCATCGCTTTTTTGTTTTGACTTTCTTGGCTTTTTAGGTTTACAGCTTTCTTGTTTTGTTGACTCAGTTCTTCTTAGAAGTTGAATGTGGGTTATACAGTAACTGAGCTCCAATAGCATCAGAAGTTTTAGAAACATTATTTAAAAGTTCAATATGCAATATTTCACTTAATTTGTTTAGTTTCGTACTAATCAATAAAACACGTTTTTGACAGCCCACTAAATACTGCCACTTTTGAATGTCCCTTCGGTGGCCGAATTAACAGTTCCATTCGTGCTGATTGGTCCTGTTATGTTGTTTCATGAGCCTTGAGTGTCTTCATTGGTGTCTTTTGTTCTTTGTCCAGGAAATCTCCTGACGAAAAAAAGAAGTGTTCATCTAAGGATGATTCATTTGAAGAAGAGGAAGATGACACAGATGCACCTAAAGACGAGAAGCCGCCAAAAACAGAAGCCCAGATCATCTGGATCAGTGAGTTCGTTAAAGTATTGGCAGCAGGAACCAACAAACACCATCCAAGGTATGATCAAATCCTCCCTAGATGTGGGGGATGAGTATCAACTTTAGGTTGCCTAGAATAGTCGATTCCATATTACATGGTTTCAATGCTACAAGGGGCACAGCCTTTGTGTCGGACCAGTAGCTTTTCCAGATCCAGATCACTAAGAACTACATGTACACGTTCTTGGATTGGAGAGAAGTTGTCAAGAGAATGTTGAGGAATTAAGGCTGGTGACAAGGGTGCTTGCACCGTCTTCTCGTTTGGTGATCACCAAATAAAGGTTTCCATCCCATTTTCATTTTTCATTTCTTCATTTCAATACCCACCTTCATTCTAATGATTCAATAGTAAATAGGATATTATTTATATTGTACTGTGACTTGAATCATTACATATTAAAAAGCGCATTAGAAGTACATAATTTATTATTAGACTATTTTTAAATTTTATACTTCTGACAGTGACATCTACAACTATGGAGTTATAAAATATAAAAATACAATAACATACATATAGAAATAAATGACCTCTTGGCAAGTGTTGTGTGACATGAAGTAATGTGCTGTTTTGATTGGCAACACGCTGCTCAAAACGACACCTGAAATCGACACATTTGGGTTACTTTTCCATTTCTATCCCTAGGTTCTCGAAACTTAGCCATGATATAGAGGTCCTTGTTCTTACTAACTTGTTCTTTTTATTATTTCTCATCAAGCGCACTAGGGCAAATATTGGTGTTCTTTAAGCCATTAAACTTCGTTATATTGGTGTTTTTTAGCTGTTAGAAATTGTTTAAACTGTTGCGTATCTGTTCTGTTATCGGCTGGCTTGATTCGCTAAGTTTCCTCATCTATACACACTACCGCATCCTATATCTGCCTCGTGACCGCTTACACAAGTGTCGGTTAATAAGTTAATCCAAATCCCCTAAATAACCAAGAGTGAACAGGTTCATTCTTGGTTATTTAGAGGATTTGGATTAACTTATTAACGGACGCTTGTGTGAGGATGCAGTGGTTCCTTACGTACGATTGAACCGTTGGTCACAGCAGTATTTTGAGTATTTTTAGTGTATATAGACAAGGAAACTGAGCAAATCACGCAGAACAGAACAGATAAGCAACAGTTTAAACAGTTTCTAACAGCTAAAACCACCTATATGACGAAGTTTAATGGCTAAAAAAAAACAATGTTTGACCTAGTGCCCTTGTTCTGATTTTTATATCTTTTTCAGGAAAATGATGTCACAAGTTTGGCACCAAACCCAAGTTTATCCTATGACCAAAATGACAGTGTCATTCGAAAGAACTTAACAACACAATCTAAAATTTGAACACATTCCACTTTGAACATATTCCGCTTTATATATCAAAAGATTGATATCATCATCTTATTGTCATCCCTTATGCTAGTTTAAAACCTGGTTTTGGGGGTAAAATTATAAGATGTTGTGCCCATTTGGATGAGGCTCTGGTACCTTTTAGGGGTAATTTGCTATGAGTATCCAAATCCTATATACACCTACTGGTATATTACTGGTATACATGCTACTAGTCCACAATACGCAACAAAAATATGCTGTGAATAAATTTACTATGCGAAAAATTCCCAATATATTTTGCAGTCTTAGGAGTGTGGACTGTGCTTCGGCTGTGACCACGATTTTTGAAATATATGTATGTGAAAGAGCCACCACCTGGGACTCTGAGTTTAAAGGCCCTGTTACACGTTGAAACTTTGAGCTGCAACTTGTATGCGACGGAATTGCGAGACAAGTTTCTCAGGGGTAATTCCATCCTGAAACTTGTTTGCGACATAAGTTTCGGTTGCAAAAACTTTCTCCCAACAAAAGTTTCACACAGCTTGGGTGTTGCACGGTACAATTGCTTCTGAAACTTGTCTTGCAACGCTGTTGCTCACAAGTTTCAGCTAAAAGTTTCAATGTGTAACGGGGCCTTAAGCAGTTTCTCTCATTCTATTAGAGCAGGATCACTAACTTATAAAAATAGTACTCCATGATCATTTTTTGAGTATTACACTGTTATTTCTTGTTAATAAATAAATATTAGAGTTCAGTCTCAACTCACTGCTTTGTAATCGTCCAAAAATATCACACTGCGTCCGTTTGTCAATATTGGGACTCTATTTGCAAGTCATCAAACAGTTAAAAGAAAATCTGGTTTGCACACTACAAACTGGGGACTATTGGCAGTGTGGGGCAAAATGGAGACCCAAATTTTTAAAAAAAGCTCAAAAAAATGTTTTCCGGTCACTGCACCTTTTGAATAGATGTTTTAAGAGCTTTTTGGAATCAAAACGACATTTTCTTTGAAAACAATTTTTTCACACTTATTCACTCGACAATTTGGGGACCTGAACTTTAGAAAGTGTGCTTTTCCAGTTAAAAATAGAGTCAATAATTTGCATTGCTTGATTGAAGATGTTTACATTGATAAAAGTCATATTGTGTACTGTAAAGTTAAAAAACTGATTTTTGTTTTTGCACTTATTAACATGAAAAGTGGGGACCTACTAGTTTGCACACCAAAAATTGCAATCTGAGGACTTGCTTAAATTTCTTTGGAAAAGTGTTTTCTAGCTAAGATAATCCGTTTCCTGACTTTTTCAAAGTGGGGACCTGATTCAAGTC
The DNA here is from genome assembly GCF_029948245.1 of Actinia tenebrosa. Taxonomy (NCBI): domain Eukaryota; kingdom Metazoa; phylum Cnidaria; class Anthozoa; order Actiniaria; family Actiniidae; genus Actinia; species Actinia tenebrosa. Next base: position 4,297,598 of record NW_028292586.1, on the reverse strand, counting down.
CCCACTTTGTGAACCATCCCCAGATTGTTGGTGTGCATACACATTGAGGTCCCCAGATTGTTATGTGGGTCCATCCACACACACTTGCACACACATTCATTCATTCATTCTTCCGAATGAATGAATGAATGAATGAACAAATGAATGAATGAATGAATGAATGGATGAATGAATGAATGAATGAATGAATGAATGACTAACCACCCAACCAACCGACTAAATAACTGAGACTCAATGACTGATGACAAAAGAAAAAATAAATAAGCTAAATATATTTATGGTGGGATTGAATAAAATTTAGTAAGTCTTTTTTGAATACTGGTTTCTAATACTCCATTATACTGTTCCGTGACCGTTCAGTGACCACAAATAATAGTTCCAAGCTGAGGCTGGAGTTGCAGAGCATGACATAAAGTATAGTTTTGTTGTGCATGGAAACTCCAACCTTGAATTGGAACTATCATTTGTGGTCATTGAACAGAACTTTAAAATGCAGTATTGTTGCCAACTTCCAGAAATGGCTAAAAATCGACAGGGAGGTGGGAGATCTAGAAACAGTGCAAAAAATTTTACGGAGAAGGGAGAGTCGGCATAAATATCAGGGAAAAGGGATAAGATCACTATTATTCAATTTACCGGCAAATTAGTTTGAAGAGGAAGAAATGGTCAAAAAAATTGGAAAGGGAAAGATCAGAGGTGGCATAAAAAATAGAAAGGGGAATATTAAAATGACTGTTTCTCTCTGCTCTATTATATACTAATGATTCATAAAAATACTTAGTAATGTGATTTGATTTACTTATTTACTTTACCTTTTAAAAGGAAACAATACTTATTAATTCTGCCGTTCTCCTTCTTGTAGCATCCAATCACATAGCTTTCATTTGATGAACGAATCAGTAGAACACCCTGCTTTTCCAGCTTGTCAAATTCTTTGTCAAACCAACAATACTTGAATGAAGTCTCGCCTTTTTTGAATCCACAAAAGGAATTCTCCCTAAGTGAAATTTGCCTTGAATTGTTGTGTAAGAGGAGGTCTGAGCTCCATTTTTTAAAAAAAGAAGACTTTTGGAAATTTTTTAATTCTGGACAAGGAATGACAAAATAGTTATCACTGTGGTAATTTTTTAAAATTGTTTTACTGTCCTTCTTATTTACCAAAAACTCTTTTCCTTGTTCCTTTTGATAACGGTGAAGTTTCACCTCAATTTTCGTACTGTTTTCATTCACTTCTCTTCTACATGAGTGGAACCAAGGCACAAAAATGAAATACTCCATTTTACAATTTGTTTCCACTTTAAGAATATTTCTGAGGCTTTTATCTTTCTTTGACAGATGTATAACACAACCCACCAGCTCTGCTATTAGGGTACTTCGATCTATCAGTCCAACTTTGGCTATTCCTTGGGTACCATCTGGTTGCAGATTTCCAGCCATAGTTTCTGCATAGCTCGGCATATTGAGTGAATAAATCTTCAGATGGGTATGCAAATAAGAATACAAATAATTTTACATTGAGGTAATAACATTCTACAGAGTTTATTACAGATCAAAGGCAGATTATGGGATGGTTTGAGCCATGCAATTCAACCAGCCAGGCTTCCCCATTAGACCTCTTTACCTTGAATGTAATGTTTTATAATAAATTTCCCATCTCAGTCCAGGTAACATTCTCTAGAGTATCATTACTTTGTTTAATGGTTGCACATGAGAAGCCACATGAATATAATTTATAGATATATTCTTGAGAATATAATTCTTTGTTTAAGTTGTATCCATAAATTCATGCGTTTTCTCATGCACAACCGTCAAACAAATGAACAATACTCTATATAGCAAATGACACAGTGTGAAATGGGAAAACATTTCACCCAAGGTAAACTGAGAGGTCTATTATATCATATCCACAATCCACGATTTAAAATGAAGCTTCTTCAGTTCTGAATTGTATTGGTCTTCCTGTGTTCAATGCAGAAATGGTTCAGATCACACTAGCTAGGAACCACAGAGGGGGAAGAGGCTAGGGTGTTTTAGTCTCCAAACTTTTTGTTAACATCCACTAAATAATCAATCTACCTTCACCCCCCTTCACAACCCATTTTAATCTTTTGAATATGAGCCTTTTACATTTTCCAATGTACAGTAAGCTACGGCCCTGTACACGGTCCCATACCTCAATGCTAATGAGTCTGAGTAGAGATGAATGGAACATGTCTTAGTCTGCATGTGTTGTTACAAAAATTTCATGGTTTGACTGCTGACCTTCATTCAATAATGTGACAACCCCTTCCCTGACTCCATATTTTTCTAAAAGTAGAGGGGAAGGGACAGCCCTCACCTTTTGCTATTACTAATGACCCTCCCATCTGAATCCCAACCAACCTCCCCCCCCCCCCACCACCCCCACCATATAAAGAACGTGCTCTTCCCTAACAAGCTTTCCTAAAAAATGTACCACCATTTTAAAAACAATTGCTAACTTGTTCTCATGTTTAAAAAATTTATGACGCAAATCTAAGAGTCAACTCTCAACTTTTAGTATATTATTAAATGCATAATTTATCATTCCCCACCTTGTAACTTTTTATAGTCATTGGAACGACAAGTCGACAACGAAAGCTCACTTCTTTCCGTCCCACCTCAAGTAAGTCTTAACAGGATAAGTAGAAAGAAAGAATTCAAAGTTTTTTTCAACCAAAAAGAATAAATCAAACGAGAGAGACGTCTTTTATATCTTTAGTTTTGAACAACCAAGTCACTGACAAGTCTGAGACATGCTTGTCTTTTCGTTCTCTTCGAATCGGCGCGGTTTCCCCGAAATCAATATTATTTTTAAAGGCTTACCTTCTTTGTGCTTTATCAATTGCAAGACAGAATATAAAGTGTTCAAATAGTTGTATTTGAAGATGTGTGAAGGCTAATAAAGTTTTGGTTTCCCAGAAATCTAACGGGCTAGAATCGGTACACACAGGTAACCCAATGATAAATTATGTGCTTGGAATTTGTGAAGTATTTCCGGGCACAAAACACTCTGAACCGGAAATAGTAATCATTGTGAGCCTTAAGTCCATTGTGGCCGGAAGTAGAACTTTTGCACTGGATTAGCATAATTTTTTCTCATTTTAAACATTTATTATAATCTAAGATATTATCAAATAGATTATTTACTTTGACGAAAGAAGAGCAACAACAACAACAACAACAACAATTTATTCGTACTTAATTACAATTACAATGATATCATATATATATGATGCAATTACAATTACAATGATATCATGTATATATGATGCAATTACAATTACAATGATATCATATATATATGATGCAATTACAATTACAATGATATCATATATATATGATGCAATTACAATATTACAATGATATCATATATATATGATGCAATTACAATATTACAATGATATCATATATATATGATGCAATTACAATATTACAATGATATCATATATATATGATGCAATTACAATATTACAATGATATCATATATATATGATGCAATTACAATTACAATGATATCATATATATATATGATGCAATTACAATTACAATGATATCATATATATATGATGCAATTACAATATTACAATGATATCATATATATATGATGCAATTACAATTACAATGATATCATATATATATGATGCAATTACAATTACATGATATCATGTATATATGATGCAATTACAATTACAATGATATCATATATATATATGATGCAATTACAATATTACAATGATATCATATATATATGATGCAATTACAATATTACAATGATATCATACATATATGATGCAATTACAATATTACAATGATATCATATATATATGATGCAATTACAATATTACAATGATATCATATATATATATGATGCAATTACAATTACATGATATCATATATATATGATGCAATTACAATATTACAATGATATCATATATATATGATGCAATTACAATATTACAATGATATCATATATATATGATGGAATTACAATTACAATGATATCATATATATATGATGCAATTACAATATTACAATGATATCATATATATATGATGCAATTACAATTACAATGATATCATATATACATGATGCAATTACAATTACAATGATATCATATATATATGATGCAATTACAATATTACAATGATATCATATATATATGATGCAATTACAATATTACAATGATATCATATATATATGATGCAATTACAATATTACAATGATATCATATATATATGATGCAATTACAATTACAATGATATCATATATATATGATGCAATTACAATTACATGATATCATGTATATATGATGCAATTATAATTACAATGATATCATATATATATGATGCAATTACAATATTACAATGATATCATATATATATGATACAATTACAATATTACAATGATATCATACATATATGATGCAATTACAATATTACAATGATATCATATATATATGATGCAATTACAATATTACAATGATATCATATATATATGATGCAATTACAATATTACAATGATATCATATATATATGATGGAATTACAATTACAATGATATCATATATATATGATGGAATTACAATTACATGATATCATGTATATATGATGCAATTATAATTACAATGATATCATATATATATGATGCAATTACAATATTACAATGATATCATATATATATGATACAATTACAGTATTACAATGATATCATACATATATGATGCAATTACAATATTACAATGATATCATATATATATGATGCAATTACAATATTACAATATCATATATATATGATGCAATTACAATATTACAATGATATCATATATATATGATGCAATTACAATTACAATGATATCATATATATATGATGCAATTACAATTACAATGATATCATATATATATGATGCAATTACAATTACATGATATCATGTATATATGATGCAATTACAATTACAATGATATCATATATATATGATGCAATTACAATTACATGATATCATGTATATATGATGCAATTACAATTACAATGATATCATATATATATGATGCAATTACAATTACAATGATATCATATATATATGATGCAATTACAATTACAATGATATCATATATATATGATGCAATTACAATATTACAATGATATCATATATATATGCCGCTGGTATCTGAACACAGAAATGGGAAATGAAGACAAGCAGAGAAAGAAAGTTGTTTTACGTACTGCATTAGATTTGAATAACATTGGTAACAGCCTACTGGTAGGGACAACAGATCTAGAGGATGGGCTGTCGGGCCCTAGCAACCAAACCTATATACCACACCAAGGCTTTCCCACAAAAATCTCTACTCTATCATATAGGCACTCGGTAGTGCCACCCAATCAAAGAAACACCAAGTGCCTCCCCCCTCCTAATTAATAATACAATGGGATGTAAACATGTACAACTTTATTATAATAATAATAACATCTTTATTTAATGAGGGTGGCACTAAATAGTGTACTACGTACACTAATAAACTTGTGGCCCTCAATATAAAATAATTACAAATTAAAAAATATAAAATATATGTAATAACTATCAACACGAACTTATTAGAGAAATTGACTATAGTATAATAAAACATTACATCAAGATTAATATGAACTATATATAAATTTAACTGTGAAGCTCAGCAACACCACGCTCAGGCGGACGACACAGCTGAACATAAAATATATTTCAGCAACTTTGAAACACCGCCCCATGAACACGACGCTGCCAAACTTCACAGCCAAATTAAATAGGAATCTATATCTATATCATATTACATATTATTATATTATCTATTTATTACAAATTCAGACTAGAAATATACATATGCATAGCACTTACATTATAAGTTGTCATACAACATTTTACACTACAGACTTTTTTATTTTATGTATTCAGCCAAGCATTGAAAAACATTTTCACGTATTACAATTGGATCCAGCCAAGATTGTAAAGCACGTGTAAATGCAAGCTTTGACTTTTTTTTTAGTTTCATTGGCAAATTCTATAGCCAAAAAGCCAGCTTTCAGGCATAAAATTGATTTGAAGAACTAAAAGAAGAATCAATCTGCTTGCATCATTGTCTAATACCTCTATAAATAAAGTCATTCATCAATTACATTAGTTATTGTCACAAAAATAGGTTAAAATATTAATCATCATATTTTTTCTATTTTGCATTCATGAAAGATAACGACACACACACATATATACACCACACAGTCTTTTCAAGTGTTACACAATTGGATCCATCCATTGTAAGGCTTTTGTAAATAGCACAACATGCAGATTCTAAAAACAGCTTAAAGACTCAGACAAACATTTGCAATCTGTTTAACCATATGTTGAGTATTACACAAACCAATCTAATATTATTTTTACTTTGAATAATTTCTTTAGTTAGAATAATAACCCAATTAAACTAAGTTCTACTACAAACAGACTAGGTATGAAAATTATCTGCTAAGAGTAAGTATAAGTTTGTTTGTCTGTGTTTTTGAGATGACAATCATCTGCATGCTTTGCTATTTAAATACAAGCATTGACACCTTTTATTAGTTCATTGGTAAATTCTATACTCAAAAAGCCTGCCTTTTGAATTTACAGGTGATATAGAAAACTAAAAGAAGAATCATATGCTTGCATATATCTGTCTGAATGGTAATTAAATTATATTAAAATAAATATAAATCTTCCAAATTTTGTGTGGTGCTAATACATGTTCTTATTAATGTCTTATTATCAGGACCGTATCTACTACGGATAATTTATTCCTATGGATAATTTCTGGTAATTATATGATTGTACACATTCCTAGGTTTTATATAGCTCCCTTACGTACATCTACATGTTAGTCAAAAATGGAGATACATTGTAGTTAAAGAAAGTAAAATTAGTGTAAAATTTTAAAATGTGGCTATTTTTGTTTGTTTGACTACTCATGTTCTTATTTTCTTTTTTTTTTTGTTCTTTTTCCTTTTTTTTTTTTTTTTTTTTTTTTTTTTTTTGAACAAATAGTAAAACTGTAATCGCCACTACTACCATTTTTCTATAATTTTTTTTCTTTTCGCTTTTATATGGTAATTTAACAATTTATTATCTGATACTTATGCGTGGTATTTCCTCTCGCTTACCATATCATGTTGATCATCATCAACAGTTGGTCAAAATGTCATGTACTCGCAAGGTTTAGTAAAAAAAAAACTTGCAAAAAGTTTGAAAGAAACTGGTATTGCTGTTATGTTCTCTTATTTAATCTTATCACCGCTCTCAACAAAGACGAAAAAGACAAAATTAAGGGTAAAACAAACATCTTAGTATAAATCCACTCTGGCAAACTTTGGGAAACCTCATATAATCACAGCTCAAGCAGTGATTATCCTCTAATAATCACTGATTGCTCAACCAATCACATTGTGTGAAACTCTATATTCAAGTCTAAAATTATACTAATTACTATAATATACATGGAAAATTTACTCAATTCTATATGATTGGCTGAGAGCAGTGCTGTTAACTAATAATACTGCAGAAAAAAATTATTTCCACAGCAGTGAAAATTAAAAATTGTTTATAAATTTTTCATGCATATCATTTTGAGCAATATACATACAGGCTTCTCTTTCAATTTGTTATAGTACACTCAACAAAATTACTCGACTCTGATTGGTCGAGAGGAGTACAATTATAGCGTTAATTACTTAATTACTTGATTACTTCCAGCGCCTAACATGGCAGCCACATATTCTTTGTCTGTATATACGTTATTGTTTTTTATGGTTTGTCGCTGTTATGTAGTCCCTTTTTCTTATATTGATAATTATAACATTAATCGTCATTTGGATCTTGAAAGAAGTAAATCTCTGCACTTTGGTTTAGTGATTAATTCAGTGGTTTCAAGTTCATCTCCCTGGAATGTTTGTCAGTTAACTTCGTTTCGTCTCAAGTCTGGTTTCTACAAGTCTCGTATTGCCGTTGGAAAAATATCTAAGCATGGTTATACTTCATTATCTATTCCTGGTCATGATCCTCCAACTGATATTACTATTTCTATGGATATTCATCGTAATCCTGGCCCTTCTTCGTTTAACTCTGACCTCAAGACTACGGTTCAACGACTTCATATGGTTCATCACACAAATAATTATCATCGTTCATTGGATATGCCTCGTCTTTCTTTACAACATTTAACATCTACACCTGTGTTATCCCATGTCTTTTATGGCCATAACAGAACATCGGTCCTTAATTACAATAAAGAAATCCTGGATTCCACAGCTGGAAATTCAAATCTTAACCGTCAACTGCCGTTAATAACATACTCAAGAGCAAATCTTTTCGAACTTCGCCGTAATACAAAAGCTCCTTCATCTTGCTGCTCCTCTGCTCTTAAGGAATTAAAGCTTTTTCGATTTCGTGGCAAGCGAGGTGGTCATCGTACAGATCGTTCTACAATTTCATCATCACCTGCTTCAACAACAAACATTAAAATTCCTGCATCACTTGAACCTGCTTCAATTTCTACCTCAACTGCAAACTACATGAAATTTTGTCTCTTAAATGCTCGTTCAATAAACAATAAATCTCTTTTAATTAAGGATTATGTTGTTGAAAGAGACATCGATATTCTCGCTATAACTGAAACCTGGCTAAAAAATACTAATTCTGATTTTATTGTGCGTGATATTTGTCCTACTGGTTATTCGTTTTGTCATGTTCCTCGTCAAAATCGTACTGGTGGAAGTGTTGGCATAATGTATAAAAATAGCCTGAAAATCAATCATCATGTAACAATGTCTCACACGTCTTTTGAATTTATGGAAATGCTACTTCATCATCAATCGTCTACTTATCGTATTGTTATTGTTTATCGTCCACCCTCTTCAAATAGCTTGCTATTTAATGATGATTTCACTACTCTCTTGGAACGACTGGTTACATCTTCTGGCAAACTGGTAATTTCTGGAGATTTTAACTTTCACATCAATGACACTAAAGATAATAATGCTAATCGCTTTATGGATTTACTCGATTGTTTTAATCTGACTGTCCTTGATCCTGTTTCACCTACACATAAAAGTAATCACGTTTTGGATCTAATCATTACAAGATCTGATGAAAAATCTGTGACCAACCTTACTGTACACGATCCTGTTTTATCTGATCATTATGCTGTTCATTGTATGTTATCTGTAAACAAGCCTCTACTTCAATCAAAAAGCATTTCTTATCGCAAGCTTCGTGCAATAGATGCTGATTGTCTCCAACAAGATATTATGAACTCTGCACTATATCAATGTCCTGCTACTCAACTATCTGATTTGTGTACTCAATATGACTCTGTTTTATCGTCTATTTTAAATAAACATGCTCCTTTACGTTCTCGATCCATCTCCCTTCGCCCAAGAGCTCCATGGTATACTGACGAAATTCAAATTAATAAAACAAAGCGTCGTAATCTAGAAAGACGTTGGCGACGTTCCAAATTAGAGGTTGACCGTGAATTATATGTTGATCAATGTAATGTTGTTAAAAAACTGATTTTTGATGCAAAAATGAATTTTTATTCTAATTTGATTACTGATGCTGGTTCTAACAGTAATGATCTATTCCGTTCTATTGATCGATTGCTACACCGTATACCTGAGAAAAAACTACCAACCTCAACTTCATCCACAGATCTAGCTAACAATTTTGTTTACTTCTTTAAAAACAAAATCGTTAACATCAGAAATGGCTTCGTTCCTACGTCACATCTTTCAAATGATTTCTCTTATCTGGATTCACCTAAACTGGATTGTAAAATTGATTCATTTTCGCCTATCTCTATTGATGAATTATCAGCCATTGCGAAAAAGATGTCATCTAAATCCTGTAGTCTTGATCCTTTTCCTGCAAGTCTCCTACTTGGACATTTTGGTGCATTACTGCCTACTATATGTGAAATCGTTAACCTGTCACTTCAAACTGGTGTTGTTCCATCTTCTCTTAAAGTTGCTGTTTTAAAACCGTTACTGAAAAAACCATCTCTTGATCATGAAATTTTTGGAAATTATCGCCCTATCTCTAATTTAAAGAATATCTCCAAGATTATTGGAAAAGTCGTTTCCCTTCAGCTAAATGATTATCTGTCTCTGAACAATCTCCATGAACCATTGCAGTCTGCATACAAAACATTTCATAGCTGTGAAACTGCTCTTCTTCGAGTACAAAATGATATCCTCCACTCCATTGACAATCGTTCTTGTGTTGCCATGCTACTCTTGGACCTATCTGCTGCATTTGACACAGTTGATCATCAAATTCTTCTAGATCGTCTCCATACAAAATTTGGCATTTCTGGCATAGCTCTTCAATGGTTTAAGTCCTACCTCACTGATCGCTTTCAATTTGTTTCCATTGATGATTTTTCTTCTGAAGCCCTTCAACTTGATTGTGGCGTACCTCAAGGTTCTGTACTTGGTCCTTTGTTGTATCTCCTTTATACTTCTCCAGTAGCTGATATCCTCCGAATACACAGAATGTCTTTCCACCTTTATGCTGATGACACTCAATTATATATTCCTTTCTCCTGTAATGATGATTTGTCCCTTAATGATTCCATGAATCTGATTGAAAACTGTCTATCTGATATTGATGCTTGGATGACTACAAATAAATTGAAACTAAATAAAGGCAAAACTGAATTCCTGTTATTTTCTTCAAAGCACAGCCCACAGTTAACTCTTCCTTCTCTTCAATTTGGTTCTGATGTGATAATGCCCTCAATGCATGCTCGGAACATTGGTGTCATATTTGATACGCATCTTACTTTGGTTCGTCATGTGAATAATATTTGCAAGTCTTCTTTTTATCATCTCAGAAACATTGCTAAAATAAGAAAATACATCTCTTTGAAAACAACTGAAACTCTCGTCCACGCGTTCATATCCTCCAAACTCGACAACTGTAACTCTCTGCTCTTTGGCTTACCAAACAAACTCTTAGATAAACTACAATCTGTACAGAATGCTGCTGCCAGAATAATCACTCTTTCCCATAAACATGACCACATTACACCTATCCTCGTTAATCTGCATTGGCTACCAATTGAATCTAGAATCAAATATAAAATCCTATTACTTACTTTTAAAGCTTTTCATGGCCAATCTCCTATCTATATCCGGGAACTCATTTCAGTGTATAAACCGAACCGTAATCTTCGTTCTGCATCACAAGTTCTTCTATCAGCACATTCTTATAATCTTAAATCTTATGGTCATCGCTCCTTCTCTGTGGCTGCTCCTGAACTCTGGAACTCACTTCCAATATCTCTCCGAAATGCATCAAGTCTTGCCTCATTCAAAACTGAACTTAAAACTTATCTCTTCAAATTAGCATATTCTTTGTAAATTATTTTATTTTGTCGTTGTCTTTGTCGTTTGTTTACTAGCGCTTAGAACAGATTTGTATTTGCGCTTTATAAATAAATATTATTATTATTATATTTTATATATTAATTGTACTCCGTAGGAGTACCGAATTAAGTCGCTATGGCAACACTGCCAAAACAATGTCAAAACAATTATTTTCTATCATTTTGTACTTAAAAAGCATAAATAAAATTTTAAAGCCGTAAGAACTAATCTTTTTTATGCATTTCAGTTGCACGATGGACTGGAAATCGGCCGCCAAATAGACAAAGATGAACGGCGTCACTTTGCATTTTTTACTGAAATTTTGTTGAGTGGACTATAAACAAAAAATCACACGATCTTCTCGTACAATTTGGAATTAATAGACACTCGTAATGTTTTGAAAGTTCTTTAATTGTACTCGCCTAAAGGCTTGTGCAATTACATGAACTTTCAAAACATTACTCGTGTCTATTAATTTCCAAATTGTACTCGAGATCGTGCGATTTCCTATACAAATTCCAAATTTTCAATCTGGTGTTTTTCAAAAAGCTTCAAATAGCATTCAACCTATCAGGCTCATGCTATTTTGAAGCTCTTTGAAAAACCCTGGCTCATGCAAATTTAATTCCAAATTGCACCCAAACCCATATGATTGCCTATGCTATTTTTTCTTATTGCCATATCATATAGTGTTTGTACTACATCACCTCTGGAAATTTCATAAAGCTCATTCACAAAAGATTCAAGAGTTATTAATTCACTAGCCATTAAATCAATAATATCCTCCATTGGACTTTCCTTTTTCTCCAGCCCCTTTTTATCCCAGTAACTCAGTTTGCAAAAACGATCTAAATTTCTATAGTCCTTGTCATGAATTGGAATGTTGAGCATCTTGCACAGTGTAACAGTGACATCATGTTTTAGATCTCCAATTTTTTCACCAAGTGTTTCACAAATGAAAGAAATCTCTACTTTGTTTAATCTTTTTGCTGGCAGTAAAGGTTCTACTTCATTGCATGCTGACAAGTAAAAACATAGAAAGTGATAAATGAATGAATAAAATATTTCACTCAAATGATTGACATTATTTCCCACTAGGGAGGAGATATGAGAATCAAGTGTTGTGTAGTACTGGTACGTGCAATTTGAGGTTTGATTCCTGGACTTGGCAACACATGTGAGTAGAAGTTGTTTAAAGTTCTCTCCCTTAATTGATTCAAGGATTCTCTGCAAAACCTTGAATTGTAACATCCTAAATTACATCCCAATCAATGAATTGAAGTAAGATCAGCCATAAATTTATTGTTTTAGGGTTCGACCTGTGAGTTAGCCATGCCCTGACTTAGATCAGCCAAGAGGTTGTTTCAGAGTTCAATCTGTGAGTTAGCCATGCCCTGACTTAGATCAGCCCAGAGGTTGTTTCAGTGTTCAATCTGTGAGTTAGCCATGCCCTGACTTAGATCAGCCCAGAAGTTGTTCCAGTGTTCTATCTGTGAGTTAGCCATGCCCTGACTAAGATCAGCCCAGAGGTTGTTTCAGAATTCAATCTGTGAGTTAGCCTTGGCTTGACTTAGATCTGCCCAGAGGTTGTTTCAGGGTTTAATCTGTGAGTTCGCCATGATATGTCCTGACTTAGATCAGCCCAGAGGTTCTTTTAGAGTTCTACAATATAAAATTATAATTATTGTGAGTTAGCTGTGCCCTGACTTAATTAGATCAGCCCAGATGTTGTTTAGAACTTGATATAATAACCAAGAGATCTATAAAGAATAAAATAATGTAATAATGACTGTAGACAGACCTTTAGATTTTGCATGAAATTTAGCACTTGAATCACTTGGCTGTAAATTAACTACATGTGCTTCAGACGTATTGCTGTTATTGTCTCCAACAGGCCTAGGTTTCTTTTCAGGAAGTAGTGTAGCTAAAGAAATAAAAAATGTCAACATAATCATTTTAGTATCAAACACACATCTTCATGCCAACATCTAGGTGTCCTTTGTTGAAGGGTTGTACAAAATGATACGCAGGTCATCCTCTAATCCACCAAAATTTAAGATCCCACAATATTATATAATTGGGTCTCTTCCTATTGTTGATTGCACCAATAGTTTTTCTCTCTCTCTGAAAAACCTTAAGGAGGCTGGAAAGTGTTTTGTGCCTTCATATACACTCACAATTATTATGAACTAAAATAATTAATATGGCTATAATATGACAGCAAGTAAACCTGGAAAGCCAAAGACTATAAACCAAAGATCACAATGAACATGAAAAAATGACGTAAGACGTTGCCATGACAACTTCAGAACCCTTGGTATGCCATCAAAAATGTTCATCATGTTTAAAAAATCATAACTCAGGAACCAAATGGTGAAATTTTTTAAAAACTGGAATATTTAAACTTTGTATTGTAATCTTCTTTTTGACTGAAAAATGAAAAAATTCTGTAAAATGGAATTTTTAAAATCAATAAAATTTGTTTGGAATAGTTCTCTCTTACAGAATTTTTAAAATTTTTCCTTAAGTTTTCAAAAACATAAACCAAAGCCATAAGCAAAATTTGAAGAAATTTCACCACAGAGTTTTTTACTTTTTTTAAGTTTGAATATTAAAATTTTTGAGGACAAAAATTTCCTTGAGCTAGTACTACATCATCGGATCCCGGAACTATAGCGCATGCGTGCGCTCAAGAAAAACCATTTCAAGCCTCCTTAATAGTGCTTATTACAATTTGATCTGCAAGTTATAAATGACCATGCTGTGATTTAGATCTATTCAAAAGTCATTTTCAATATTAATTGATAAAATTTGCAAAAAAGACTGCAAAGACTTTTCTAGTAGAAAAATCTAAGATTTAATATTTTCCTCTTACTTATTTTCTGTCTTTGAAATCGTGTGTATTATCAGTTATTCAATGACAATTTTAACTAGCAACATTTTAAAATTTAGTCTATAACTAAACTCCTTTCTCTGATCTTCCTCTTAGAACGTGTCTAATTAGAGGCGAAATATTGTCTCCCCCCTTAGCAAAAGTTGACATTCAACCAAACAATGAGGCGATCAAACAGTTAAAACAAACATGCAAAATGTTGTCATTAAAAACTTAACCTCCATCCGCTGTGCTAAGGAAAATTAATAATAATATTAATAATGGAACTTATATAGCGCACTTATCAAAATTCATGGCGCTTCACAATGAGAAATAAAATAAATAACAGACGTATGTTACAATATTAATGAAATGTCATAGTTATTTGGTGTTCACTTTGAACCAGAGGAGACAAAGTTTTTGAATAAATGAGTTTTCAGTTCATTTTTAAATAATTGGATTGAAGAACTTTTCATAATTTGAAGTGGGAGGTCATTCCACAGTTTAGGGCCAGCAACGTAAAAAGATCTGTCACCATAGGTCACCAGATGAGATCTTTTTTCTTCTAGATACTCCATGGTTGTAGATCTGAGAGGGCGCAAATTTTTCCTTGATTTTATAGCATTCAGGTATGGGGGAGCCATGTCATGTAAGCACTTGTACACAATGAGCAATATCTTGAATATAATTCGGAAACGGACAGGAAGCCAGTGCAATTTTATCAAAACTGGAGTGACATGATCAAATTTACTCGCTTGAACTACTAATCTAGCTGCACAGTTCTGAATATACTGAAGCCTTTTCTAAAGATATTTCGGGAGACCATAGTAGAGTGAGTTACAATAGTCCAACTTGGAGGTAATAAATGCATGAAAATTAATTAATTAATAAGAAAAGATTACCTGAGCTTGATGCATTGGAAGTTGATCCACTATTTTCACCTGAACCACCATCAGCAGAATTGCCTAAAAAAAAAAATAAAAAAAAAAAAAAAATTCACCAAAATATGATCATTAAAGAATTGATTTAACTGCAAACTTAACCACCATCCGCTGTACTAAGGAAAATTAATTAATTAATAAGAAAATGTTACCTGGGCTTGATGCATAGGAAGTTGATCCACTATTTTCACTTGAACCACCATCAGAAGAATTGCCTAAAAAAACAAAATAAAAAAATATCAAAAATAAATAAAATTCAGATGTTGTTTAGAACTTGATATAATAACCAAGAAAGATATAAAAAATAAAATAATGCAATAATGACTGTAGACAGACCTTTAGATTTTGCATGAGATGTAGCACTTGAATCATCACTCGGCTTTAAGTCTACATGTTCTCCAGACTTATTGCTGTTAACGTCTCTAACAGGTTTTCCGTTAAGTAGTGGAGCTAAAGAATTGAAATAATAATAATAATAATCTTTATTGCACAAAAAATTGTTTTATGCTCCAGGAAAACTTGCTCGCACTGGTGATTCTCAGAGAGGTCCTGGAAATAACTTAAATGAAATAAACGGAAAAATAGGACAATACAGTATATTAAAATACCTGATCATAAAAGCATAAATAATAAAATATAAATTAGGCTAATGTATATAAAGCTAAAATTTGTAAAATATATCGTAAAAAGAATATATGAATTTGTAAGCCTAACTAAAGAAATTGCATTTGAAGACTTGAACACTATATATACTAGTATAGAGTTCTTTAATTCTTGACTTAGATCTTTCCATTTGTTAACGGCCTGATATTCAATCCTTTTATTTCCCCAGTTTCTTTTACAGTTAGTTTCACAAAACTTCAGCCGCTTTAATTCCGAAGTTAGTTCTCAAGTTCTCCAAGTTGGTCCGAAACTTGCAAACTTTTTGTGAAATTGGTTCAATCAACCGTGACTTGTTTATGTCTAGAATTCAAATATTTACTGGAATTGACCTTCTTTAAACCATATACTTTTCGTAAATCGTATTCCAGATAACATACAGAGTTAAATTCCTTTTGTCGCAATAAAATTCACTTTGAAAATTGAATTTGAACAGTAGATTTGATGAGTTTTAGAAGCTACTGTGTTATCAGTTTGAAACATCACCGACAACTGTCGGAACTTCAGAGTGAACTTGATTACAATTAGTTGTGAACTTGCTAACGAAGTTCAGACACAGAGTGGCCGAAGTTTTATGAAATCAACTGTAACTTTAGGAAGCCTCAAGTTATCTTTACTCCTAATGTTAAATATAAATATATATATAAATACAGCCATTTACTTTTGATGTACTTGTATGTATATTTGAAGTGGCCATAATTTTTGCAAATGGCTGTATATAAAAATCAATATATATATCAGCATTCTAGAGTCTAGTGAATGTAAAACTATGCGAGGCTAGATTTGCAATGCACTTTTAAATATATAAACATCTATATATGTATTCTTCAACATTCCTCCAGGCGAACCCAACCCAGTGCCTTAAGAGCATCAGTCGCTGACGAGTGCAAAGGTCTGTCTAAAATAATTTTAGCAGACTTATTTTGTAATATTTGTAGAGATTTCATTATTTCTATGTTGGAAGCTAAAGATACAGTATGAACAAAATGTCAGCATAATTATTTTAGTATCAAACAAACATCTACATGCCAACATCTAGGTGTCCTTTGTTGAAGGGTTGTACAAAATGACATGCACCTCTATAATTCACCAAAATTCAAGATCTCTCAATATTAACTAGTTGGGTCTCTTAATTCCTATTATTGATTGCATCAATAGTTTTTCTCACTCTGCAAAACCTTTGCAAAACTGCTTATTACAATTTGATCTGTGAGTTACAAATGGCCATAACCCTGATTTATCAACCCAAAAGTCATTTCAAGATTAATTGATGAAATTTGCAGATCGATTGAAGGTTTGCAATATGTATCCAATAACAGATGTTCATTAAGAAATAAAACAGCTTTTTCTTGATAGTAGATTAATTTGTTTGTTTGTTTGTTTGTTTTTTTTAACAAGGGAAATCACTCAAAAAAACAGTCTCTGCAAGGACTTTTCTAGAAAAAAACTAAGATTTAATATTTTCCTCTTACTTATTTTCTGTCTTTAAAATTGTGACAGTGTATTATCAGTTATTCATTAACAATTTTAACCAGCATTCTCTGACCTTCCTCTTAGAACGTGTCTAATTAGAGAAATATTGCCTCCCCCCTTTATAGCAAAAGTTGACATTCAACCAAACAACAAGGTGATCAAACAGTAACAAACATGCAAAATGTTGCCATTAAAAACTTAACCGCCATCCGCTGTACTAAGGAAAATTAATTAATTAATAATAAAAGATTACCTAAGCTTGATGCATTGGAAGTTGAACTACTATTTTCATTTGAACCACCATCAGAAGAATTGCCTAAAAAACAAAAATATCAAAATTGATGGATAAAATGAATACTTTTTTTTGACCACAGCCAAACTTTGTGTATATAATAACTAATTACATCATTTCTGCATCATGTAGTAATACTTACAGCTCTTATTTACCTTGGGCACAATGCTTTCCGATGATCATACCACATGTCATTCCCTAGAGTATCATTTCTTTGTTTTGGTTGCTTATAAGACTCATGAATATGGATACAACTCAAACAAAGAATCTTATTCTCAAGAGAATGGCACACGGTCGTCTGAAATGTGAAAACATTACACCCAAGTTTAAGAGATCTATTATAAAATGTTTCAAATATAATAATGAATGATATTGAATGCCTCCTTAGATAGGGAGGTAACTGTAAAAAAAAATTTTTTTGAACTTAGCATATAAAGTGTGACCTGCATGACAATAATATAAAGCAATTACAGTGCAACTACTACAACCCGAGCCACCTAGACAGGGAGAACCAATCAAATTGTAGAATGAAAGCAATACATTCCAACTTTGGATAGTGGAGCTAATCAGAAACCGCCAGTAGCTTGCAACATATCCTTTTATTAAAGTGTATATGACACGAAAACATTTCATCGTTTAAAATGTATAGTTTGTTAGTCGTAATAAATATATCGTAATAAAATGTGTTTCAAAAGCTTATTTCTTGAGATACATGAGAAAATTAAGCCCAATTTGTGACGTCATTTTGTTGACACATACTCTAGATTCAGTAGTAATGCACAAAATATAAATTGTAAATCGTATAAAATAACAACAAAAGGCATATTTTATTCAACTTCATTTGATAGCTTGCGTAGTACTCTCCAAATGTTGGGAAACTGAAAAGTGTACAACCTGAAATTAAGATTCTACATTCAAACATATTTCGTGTATTTGCAACTAAATCTGGAGACTTGTAAACAAAATGACGTCACAACTTGTGCTAAATTTTCTTATATTTCTAGAGAAATACGTTCTTGAAACAAATTTAACCGTGATATTCTTATTAATGCCAATAAAATACACATTTTTAACATTAAGTTTTTTTCGTGTCATATGCACTTTAATGACAATAGCTATCTAGTTAATTACGTGTAGCATCAGGGTCAAATTACCATTTTTGTGCAATCTAGGTTTCTGATTGACTGAACATTGGCTTTGCATTGTTTTCAAATTCCTTCTACAATTTGATTGGTCCTGATTGTAGTAGTCTCACTGTAAATGTGAATAACTACAGCTAGCAATTACAGTGCAATGCGCAAAAGTATGATCACATTCAAAATCTATTAATTGCTCCTAAAACAGTCAGTAAGACATAAGGCGAAAGGTCTTTCTTCGCCGCTGCCCCCAAACTCTGGAATACAACCCTGCGAGCCATCAGAGACTCCAACTCCCTTGCTTCCTTTAAATCTAATGTTAAAATGTATTTATTTCCTAAATATTATAATTTATAATTAGCACTTAGCAAATTAATCATATTTATTTATTTATCTTCATCAGAGGCAATATTTTTTTGTAACATTGTACATTTTGTAACCTATATTTTATATATTTAAATCATATATTTTTAATTTCTTAATAGGATATGTAAAGTATTGAAACTTTGTGAAATACTTAATAAATAATAATTATTATTATTATTATTTATCATTATTATTTAATGCATTCACATACTTCTAGGCACTGGCTTTTTCCTGCTAAACGAGCGTTTGCATGGCTAATTTGGTAAAATCAGCCAGCTTCTCATTGAAATATGTTGGCTTAATGTACAGAACCTGCACAAAGAAATATGAGAATACATTAAATGTGGTCATACATTTGAGTATTGCGCTAAAAGCATAAGTGTATAATAGCTGTCAAGAAAGGTGGTACAAGATATTTTTACTGCATAGTAATAATTTAAAATAGGTAAGTAGGTTCAAAAACTTACTTCTTCTTTTGCAGCAACAATATATAACCAGAGCAAGTAAAATAATCAGCACTACTACTATAAACGACAATAAAATTTGTAGGACCAATCCATTCTTTTCGCTCTTTTTTCCACCGCTATGTTCCTTTTCAGTTTTTTTAGAATCGTTGGGAGTGACAGTCTTTTCTGAGTCATTGGTGAAGGGATAGGATTTGTTCTGTGATTCCTCTGTCCTAGGTTGTTTTGCTGTAGGAACCGTTGTTTTTGGTGCCAGAGTCGTTGGATCAGCTGTAGTTGTTGGTGCAGAAGTTGTTGTTGGATCACATGATTTTGCATTATAGGAACATTTCTTTTCCAAATGTTTACATTCCTCTACATGATCATTACTCTTGTCTCCACAGCACCAGCTGCATGGCTTGCAGTGTCCTCTGTCCCTATAATATCCTAGTTTACAGACGCATTTTGTGGTGTCTTTATCTGGCAAACATTGTCCACTCTTAAGTTCATTTTCCTGACACTTTTTACATTTTATGCACTGTCCATTGTCATTTGAGTTTGAGTATGATGTACCATTCTCACAAGGAACACAGTGCACTTTCAACAGTTCATAATATATCCGCCCACATTGAATGGATTGCCCTAATCCATGAGGACATTGCATACACTCCCATTCATAGAAAGAACGATTAGAGAGGCAGAAACCAACTTTATTAATGCCTACATTTCTTGGACATGTAGGTGCTGCATGAATATGACTTATCACCAGACACAGTACATAGATCTGAGGAATAATAAAAATTCCAATCATATAACTTGGTACTTTTAACACATGCTAAATGACTACATTAACCAAGGCCAACCAAACCAATTTTAAATCAATTTTTGGCGCTGAATACCAGGCTGGTGGCCAGTAGAGTTGAAACTTTTTGATCATACACGTACACGTATCACACTGCAATGCGTGATACACATAATTCATACTACTGGTAATAAAAATTAAGGCATTTTGGGTTATAGAGATGATGATTGAAAGAGTGATGGTGAATGATCTTTATATTTTCAAGGACTTTTTTTCAAAGTTCAAGAAAAAATCAAATTCTCAAGATTGTACGAACCACATAATGTCATTCTTTTTTTTTATTTAAACATATTTATCATAACATTTGCCCCAAAAGCAACGAGACTTAACAAGGGGGCTTACGTCTATTTTACAATATAAATAATAAATAGCAAAAGCGGAAATTAGAAAATAAGTACAATAAATACACAATAAATACAAACTAAAATAGTACAACAATCTTATAATGAGATAACAATAGGGGGAAAAAAACTATGTAGCATCAAAGTCGGATTGAAAACGATTAGTGGCTAGAATATATTTTTGAACTTCAGAAAATAGTTTATAATTACTTTTTAAGTCTAATTCCTTAAAGCCATAAAGTAAACAATTTAATTTTTGCTTTTTTGAGAACAAATTTGTCCACAATGATCCACAAATCTGTGCAGTTGAGGTAAGAAAAGAAGAACGTTGAGCAGCGAATCGAGGACATACAAAGAAAAAGTGCATTACTGTTTCATTCGAAGTCCCACAAACACATTTCGGAGAAGGCGAACAATTGATACGAAACAAATACTCATTTAAAGCACACGCTTCTAGTCTAAGCCGGGTGTGTAGAATAGACGCTGTTCTGGAAAAGGAATAATCAAATAATTTGTTATATTTTGGGGAAAAGAATTTGTCACAAATCTCGTTTTTAAAAGTTTGCAAAGATCCTATATTCCTAGTTTGTAGATCCAAAGAATTCCATAATTTAACAACCGACGGAAAAAAAGACTGTGCAAAACGTTCTGTCCTACAAGGATAACATCGTAATGTCATTCGATGTTATGTGAGTTATTTTAGAACACAGAAAATTTTTTTAAAGAATTAAAGTATCAATATGTAATACAATCAAAATGAATGAAAAATTTACTTCACTCACCGTCAATAATATTAAATATCCCAAATATGTCAAAAGTTTCAGTCGAGCGAACGAACTCATCTTGCTCATCTCGGCCTAAAAGCAGATAAACATGAAAAATAAATCAATCATAAAGCCTTTAGCTCTATTTTTTGTTGATAAAACCATCATAAGACATCCTTCATTCGCCCGAATAGGAGTTTATTTATGAGATTCAATCAGTCATTTTAGCATACGAAGGTTTCTTAGCTATATATACTAGCGGCTTACCATTGGCTGAAAAGATTTAGGTAAAACCTGTTGAATTCTTATCCTCTGGATCTGAAAAGAAATCCCGAAAGACTTTTTAAACATTATCTTAACCAATAAAGCAAATTTTATACCAATCGATAGCTTACTTATGATATTTTGGACATTTGATTGCGATGAATATTGAAGGTGACATAAAGCCATGACTATGCATAAGCTTATTATTACTATAAACTCACGCGTTTTTATAAGTTGTAATCTTGTTTAGATGCTTGTTTAGTATTTAGAATTATCTTGAGATAGATCGTAAGTAGTGGAACCAAATAAGGGGACGTGGGATTACCCCTATTTAACACCTTCTTCGTCGAAGAGGCCAGCGAAAATAATAAAAGATTAGCAATTCAGCAAATTTTCTTTGATCTTTTTATGCATGTAATGATGTAATGCATATGCTCAATGTGAACACAGGAAGCCCAAATAAAACGTCAAATTATAAAACATTCAGCCAAAGGATATTATAGATACGATATTTCTTATTTTCTCATTCTTATGAGGTTTCATCATACCTGTAGTTCAAAACTCGATAAAATTTAATTTATTAATTCAGAAAATGGGTATGGAACTGAGTCAGCGAGTACTATTGAAAGACGCTTGAAAATAAATAGATGATGGCTAGTAAACACTAGCGTGGACTGCGTCGGTGTTTCTAATGAAACAGTTATCGTAGATTGATATGTTTTACACCGTAGTGAAAATAGGAACTGACGTTGACTCCGACGAAGGACTAACGTCCGAAACGTCAGTTTCTATTTTCACTACGGTGTAAAACTTATCAATCTACGATAACTGAAAATAAATAGGAAAACTGAAGCAACAGTTGCATGTCAAGCTTCAATAAATTCTTTTAAAACATTGACAGATTGCGTGCATAACTTCACGTACTGATCCAAGTCAAGTCTAGTCTGCGTTCAGCCTCAAAAGAAACGCAGGCTAATATAAATCAAGTCACGATCATTCTGGATCATTCTGGATCATTCTCGTTCTAGCCAGCGGAAGGCTCTAGAAGAGTCACGCCTCCTGTGGACTATTGGCTTCCGAGACATTAGAATTAAAAATTACTGTGACTTCGAAATCATCATTGCAATAAAAAAATTTACCCTATATGGATATGTTTTTGTGGATAACGAAGGCTATCCATTACATTTCAGCCGTCGATAAGATCGTCTATACCACGTCATCTTTCTCAGGGAGGGTCTGCTTTTGAGCTTCTTTACGGCAAGTACGAATTGTTTACAGTTATCGTGGAACTTGAAATCTTCATTTTGTGAAAGTTGAATATCTCTAGCCATTACTGTACGTGTTTTTACTCCGTTGATTATGGCGAGGGAAGAAGAATACCAGCAGTGCTCGTGACCGAAGGAAAAGCGTGAGTATATGCGGAAGTAAGGGAATCTTGACCTTCTTGGAAAATGTCAATCTCGTTCCCAGAGCCCACGTGCCTCTTGGTCAGCACCGCCAAACGAGAGGCCCTAGGTGTCGATCGAATTACAGCAAATGTATAGAATTTGTAAACGATATACGGCTGAAACCGATTTTTAATTTTTATTTTGATTGGAAGTAAACACAGAACTCTGTTTTAAAGCATGATTTTCACTGATTATATTCCACTTCCGGAAAATTTACGCATGCGCCATAAGATAGATTATGCCAGAGCCCTCGTTTCGCCAGGCTAGAAGAAACGTAGGCTCTGGGTACGAGATTGAGCTGTCGTAGGGTCGTTGCAGGGATATTACAAAAATCTGCAAACTTTTTATAACAGATTAATCCCTAGATTAATTGCTTTTCTCGATTTTTTTTACCACTTCGTACGGTAAGTTAATATAACTATTTGTGAGTATATTACTATTTTCCCGCTCTTTTTTTACAATTAGCGAATGAATTTCCGACCGGTTTAAATGGTATCACCGCTCGTTACCCATCCACCATTTTCCACACATCGGTTCACTAGTCAAACACAAAGCATTCAGACATAATGAATCTTCGTAGGGTTACTACACCTTTTGCCGTTCATTAACAGAAAATGTACATTCATTTGTGCCAATAGTTGTATCAATAACGTGTAATGTACTTTCATCAACACCACAAGTAACATCATTAGCGCGGATCAACTTTCAATAACGACAATTGAATATGCGTGTACATTCATAGGCATCAATGGACAATCAATAGCGCGTTTGTACATTCATATGCGCGGAATGTATTTTCTTGTGCGCGAAATTCAACTTCAATAACACCAAATGACAAACAATTGCATTTATGGACAATCATTTACCCAAAAGTGAAAATTCATTAGTGCTATTAGCATAATCATTGACAATCTATAACGCGCTTGGACAATCATGAGGGTCAACATTATATTCTATAGCGTGGTTCGAAAACATTTGCATGATTCGAATAAACAATAAGAGAAATAAAACAATCATTAGCGTTTTTTTTTTTTAATCACTTTAATACATATAAAAAACTCAGGAAACTGCCTACATAATAGCGGCTGCGTAGGAGAATAGCAATTAGCTCACTTAAAGCAGCAATTAAAGCCGACATCAGCCGTCCAGAGATCCAACAACATACGAACTATTGGGCTGAGGCAAGACGACAAGGGATTGCTCTAGGTCTCTACAGAAAGCAGTTGATAATGGAAGGGTTCCAGAGAAATGTGGCAACCATCACTATCGCTAAATGAGATCAGTGGTTCAGATATATGCAAACGTATTTGCCACGATGTGTAAATGGCGAAGAAATTGAAGGCTAAAATAGTTTTTTAAAAAATTGCTAATGATTGTTTTATTTCTTTTATTGTTCATTCGAATCATGCAAATGTTTGTCGAACCACGCTATAGAATATAACGTTGACCCTCATGATTGTCCAAGCGCGTTATAGATTGTCAATGATTATGCTAATAGCACTAATGAATTTTCACTTTTGGGTAAATGATTGTCCATAAATGCAATTGTTTGTCATTTGGTGTTATTGAAGTTGAATTTCGCGCACAAGAAAATACATTCCGCGCATATGAATGTACAAACGCGCTATTGATTGTCCATTGATGCCTATGAATGTACACGCATATTCAATTGTCGTTATTGAAAGTTGATCCGCGCTAATGATGTTACTTGTGGTGTTGATGAAAGTACATTACACGTTAATGATACAACTATTGGCACAAATGAATGTACATTTTCTGTTAATGAACGGCAAAAGGTGTAAAGTAAAGGTGCTCTTTCCAGTACATGTATTGCTTTTTTTAATTTAAGGCATTTCAATTTTCGGCCGCCATTTTGGCAAGGGGTCTATTATCAATATTTTAAAGAAAGAGTTAAAAACTTACCTATATTTCAAAACGGTTGTATAACTCTTAGTACATTTCTCATTTTTTTTACATAGTATTTGTTATAGAACTAGGATCGTTTCTTGTTTCGATTTTTCCGTTATATTTTTTCTTTCTATGAAAATTTTGGTATTTCATCTTATTTTTCAACAATTTAACTATTATATTCCAAGTGTTTTGATATTAGTATTACGTTGTAATTAGTCTTATTATCTACGTATGAAAAAAGCTGTTTGAGCAAACTAGTGGATATAGCGCTGTATAAATCACGTTGTTATTTATTTTTTATTATTACCACGATACAAGCACTGCTTCCCATAGTAAGGGGATACACATTTGCATGTGTAATCATTGGTTTCATCCGTTTGCACATCCCGCCATTCAGACAAGGATTTGAAGCACATTCATCAATATCTGGGAAATAAAAAAGACACGTCATCCATTCGTCCGTCCCGTCCCGTCCCGTCCGTCCCGTCCCGTCCCGTCCCATCTGATCGTGTTGCGTTCCACGTTCATGTTGGGCTCGTGTTTTGGTCGTGTTAGCTCGTGTTCGTGTTTGTGTTTTGATCAATCGGGCTCGTGTTCTTGTCACGTGATCGTACAATACGTTCCTGTGAAGCCTGGTCTACATGTACACGTAAAGCCATTGAACTCATCAGTACATGTTCCTTGGTTCCGACAAGGATTCCTTGCACACTCATCAATGTCGGCAATGAATAATTTCAAGATGTGGTCATATCAAACATTGAGTGTCGTATTTCCCTGTGTCTGTTGTCTGCAAGGCAGACCCACGAGTTTTTCTTTTTCACTTGTCTTTTTTTTTTCCTTTACTTTTTTTCTTCAAAAATGTTCATGTCGAATTCGTTATAAAACGACGGCCTTTTTGTTTGCCGCTTTTCCGCATAATCCAAATATGGAATTGATCATGCCATATATGGAGAAAGCTTTCTCTCCAACTTCGACACTAACATATTTAGAGTAAAGCTTGA
Source organism: Actinia tenebrosa (assembly GCF_029948245.1). Lineage (NCBI taxonomy): Eukaryota > Metazoa > Cnidaria > Anthozoa > Actiniaria > Actiniidae > Actinia > Actinia tenebrosa. Next base: position 4,271,377 of record NW_028292586.1, on the reverse strand, counting down.
TATGAAGTCGATATTAGAACATCGTCATCCATTGCTGACTATAAGCTGGTCATGTCTTACCAGTTGCACAGTTTTTCCCGCCGTTTCCAGGAACACATGCACACAAATAGTCATTAACTAAATCTGTGCAGGTTCCATTGTTGACACATGGATTACTTGCACACTCGTCGATGTCTGGAAGAATTGATAACAAAAGCAACGATGCATGGGTTGTTCTGTAACTAGCTGTAGCATGATCAGTAAAATGCAACTAGATGTTTGCAAACCACACCCATTCCACCAAGTGCAACACATAACATATACAATACCACTAAAACCACACACTACAAAATTAACATACACCACACCATCACACCACACCACTTCCCACCATACAACGCCACACGCCAGCCCACCCTACACAATATGCATCACACCATACCACAGTACTAACGCGTATATGCCACAGTAAGTACTTACACCATGTGCACCACACCACACTACACCACACCTCAGTCCAGCACAGCACAGTACAGCACAGCACAGTACAGCACAGCACAGTACAGCACAGCACAGCACAGCACAGCACAGCACAGCACAGCACAGCACAGCACAGCACAGCACAGCACACTGCACTGTACATCCTTTTTTTGTATTAATTTCTTCATTCCTGTTTTTGACGATTTTCACCATTTTCGCAGCGTGTTCCATTGTATCCTGCAGCACACGTACATGAGTAACCATTGACCTGATCTGTACACATTCCGCCGTAAGACATAGATTACTAGAACACTCGTTGATATCTGAAAAGGGATGATCTCATTATTTTGCACAGTCCTACGAATATTTTATGAGGTAAATATAAAGTACTGGACAATTGGTACGAAAAATGGGGGTTCAACCAGAGATCGAATGGTTCGAAAGACAGAGCAAGGTGCAGGGACGTAGTAGGTGGCAGGAAAATTTCGTTTTAGTCGTAGGACGGCTGTATTAAACCCTATTCCCCATCGGGGATAACATTCGGCATGTTGTGGGTAAGGACGGTGAGTGTCAAAGAGTGCTTTTGTTGCCCCCTCTTCTTTGCATATAACAAAACTGAGGGGGGAGGTAGGAGGGGGTTCATTTGTTGATTCAAGAATGGACATCCCTCCGGATGGGGAATCCTGGCAACGACCCTAAATTGCAAGACATGTGGGATTATTTGATTGTACATTAACAAAGCAAAAAGTAAATTCATATACTTACTGTTTTCGCAGTTTGTTCCGTTAAATCCTGCTAGACATGCGCACATGTAGCCATTGAAATCATCTACACATGCTCCATTATTACGACACGGGGTGCTTGCACATTCGTCGGACGTTTACTTCAAATTGAGTGAAAATATTTAAATGTTTATCAATAGTTTTAGAAATCTAGTTAGTTAAAAACATTTTTTTAATTCTTCGTACCATTCCCTTTTCTTCCTTTTATTGGCTTTTGTTTATTTTTCTTCCTGCTCTATTTCATTTATTTATTCTTATTTCCTTTATTAATCTTTGGCTTTACTTGTCTCTTTTCTCTCCCTTTCTTTCCCTTTTTCTGTCCTTTATTTATTGTGGTTTCTCTTTTTTGTGTGATCATTTTCTCTGTCTATTTTCACCTTCGCATCTCTTTCCTCCGGTTCCTGGTGGACAACGGCATTCCGCCATAAGGGTTGCGCAATTCATCACGCAATTTCCACCATTGTAGCAAGGAAGGTTGGAGCAGCCGAACTTCGAAAAAAATATAATCAACCCTCATCATCATCATCATCATGCATCGTCATCATCGTCATCAACATGCATCATCATCATCTTGATCGCCATGCATCATCACCATCACCAACATCCATCACCATCATCATCATCATCATTGTTGCCACCATTCCGAAAATGATAATGATAATCATCAGCACCGCCGTCATCAGTATCATATAGAGTTATCACTGACAGATTAAGCCTCTGCCCGTTATAATCAAAAGTTGTTCATCCCCATGCAACACAGGTCAGAACCAGCTCGGGAGCATGGTCAACTTGTTATAAATAAGGTTGGGAAGTTCAGCAAACTGCTGAATAAAGTTGCATGCTCACAAAATTTGATGAAAGTAGTGGTTCTTGTGTTAACTGACGTGGAGTCGGAGGGGATCGAGATATCGAGATTCCCATACTCAAGATAACATGCGGGTAGAGTTTGTAATGTCTTTCCATTAATTCGAGCTCGCTTTTTTAGGGTTCTCTAGTTTTCCTTCCTAACATGCTAAATCCCAATTCATCCAGTGAATTAGCCGTGCCCTGGCTTTAATCAGCCCAGAGGTAGTTTCAGGGTATCGATAAAAAATGTGAAGGTTTTTTAGGAGGAAGAGGAGAAAGGGTGATAAAGAACAGCAAGCACGCATTATCAACAATAAGACTAACAGTCGACAAGATCCAATGAAATATAATATTCAAATATTATGATTTACTTACACTAACTGGCCTCAGTGGACTGTAGATATAGCCTGGTCTTACTTCAAATTTCTCTGATGAAAAATCTCCTTCTTCAACACCATAGTCATTCAGTTCACAGGTACCTCTTGGGCTGCTAATCTCATGATTTATCGATAAACACCAGTCGTTCTGCTGACAATGGAGACCGCACTGAATGAAAGTGGTAGAAGCTAGAGTCCTTCTAGTGTGAGCTTTCAAAGCCACCCCATGTTTGGTAAGGAGAGCTCCTTTAAGATTTTGGAGCAGGCAATCTTCCTTGACTCAAGGTCTTAGCGACCAGAAGCACCGTCACATAGAGCATTGAAAGATATTTCATGTTCGAAGAGTGAGCTTCTCTAAATGTTTCAGTTCAATGTTATGTGGTTTTGGTCTTAAGGCCGTATCGAAGCTTTCTCAACCCCCAGGCTGGTCGTTTATTGCCCCTTTTTAATTGATATCTAGACAACCATTGCATAGACATCACAGAAAACAAGTCGTTAGACATAAACAGAAAACAGAAACTCCTATATAAAACTCAATGTCAGACTAATGAAGATAGTTTGGTCATGGTTTAATAGACCTCCTCGGCTCTGACGTAATATTTTCCCATTTCAGACCACGTGTCATTCCCTAGAGTATCATTTCTTTGTCTAAGGTTTGCGCTCGGTTGCACATGAGAAGACACATGAATATGGATACAACTCAAACAAAGAATCTTATACTCTTGTAAATGACACATGGTCTGGCATGAAATGGGACAACATTACGCTCGAGCGCTCCAGAGCCGAGGAGGTCTATTCGGACCAGTATGTCATTTTTGTTTTTGACTATATTTCTTTCTCTTCCAATATAATTATACCTAAAATATATCATAGAGATAAAGTTCAAACCATCGTTGTTGTTGTTAATTGTCGTTTGTTTTTTCACCAAAGAAATTTAGAAATATAAAAATTTCCAAGCAGGTTATAAATGTTTATCCAAAAGAAATGAAACATGCAGTTGCTATGGTGATAGATAGCGATTAGTCGGGTTTCTACAAATTGGTCGTATTTATGTGTTAGTCAATTGGGAACTAATGAAGACTGCCCTAAGGGGTATAACACTGGAAGTAAAAACAATAAAATTATTGAATGGTGTCCTTCAGTAGCGATTTGTGAGTTTTGATTGAGTTAAAATAAGGCCTTGCACTACTTTAAAATGATGAAAACTTGGGCGAGATTATTTTAAAATCATGTGATGTGACGCGTGACGTGATCTTGAATATGTCGCGTGACTGTTGGCATTCCAACTGGATGAGCGGCTATGATCTTGCGCACTGTGATTCGATAAAAGTCGTTAATGGAGCGATAGAGTGTCCAACCAAACAATGGATAGTTTTCCCAATGGGATACAGAATGTCCAACCAACAAACTCGAATTCATAAACATTTGGGATGTTATATTTTGCAATGTATCTTTAAAATGCATTTATCCTAAAACACCGAGAGAATTTCGATTTTCAGCAATCGGTGTCTGTTCCATGCTGCATATCAAAACTACATTTTAGCTTTGACATAAGCAACAGTAGCTAGGGATATAAAACAATGAATGCTGGATCGGTGCATTCCATACCACTGTGATCGAGAATAGAATGAACGATTGAATTCAGTCATTAGCCAATTGATTTTACTTTAGAGTTCCGGGAAAGGAATTTTTTCTAATGTAAAATGATCACGTGATCATCCCGCCGAGATACAGACAGAATACCGAGTGCAGAGACGGGTTCGGGCTGAAATCCCAGTTGCAGAAAAGTTATCTGGGTACATACGGAAACCCCGGATACCGACGGAAACCCCCAGTACAGACAGAAATCCCGGTACGGACAGAATATCCGGGTACAGATAGAAACCCCGTACGGAAAGAATATATGTAAGTACGGATAGATACCTCGGGTACGCTTGAACAAAATATGCAAGGTAAGCCAATTCTTTTTCGAATTCTTTTTTATAATATCTATATCCAAACTGAAAATCTATCCAACTGAAATCCATTCTTGAATGAATTAATGATTCTTATTTTTCATGGTCGATTTTGTACCAATAAGCTGCCTGCTATAAATGATCAAAGAAACGATGAAAACCAATGATCAAATAATCGTACTACTTTACGAGGTTTCACAGGCTGCGAGCGTAGGCGGTATGACTAGCTAAAGTTGCCATCGAGTTTTAACCAATCACTGAGATCCTCTATGACATCATCTACCAAAATACACCAATCAAATTCATTCATGGAAGTGGCGCCACTACGGGTTTTAGCGTACAGTGACTAAAAATAGATTTTTTTTCAAAAAAAATTCAGGTGCTTAAAATACGAAAGCCTTACATATAAAAAAATCCTCCATAAAAAAAAAATTATCAATACCCAAATTGGCTTTTTTAAAACCTAGTTTCAAGCATTTTTTCAAGTTTTTTAAATAATTTTGTAGTAATATATCATATATCATAGTTTGGTAGCTTGCCAGACTCCATCACTTTAGAATTTTTGTATTTTGCATACAAATAAGAGCGTAGGCGTTCTATCTTTTCACTTTTCGGTGTTTCAAAAGCTTCACACTGTCATTCTAGTCGTCAGGTTTTCCGTGATTGCGAAACACTCCTAAGAGAAATACCAAGATGTTTTAAAGGCAGCAAACCGATATTTTTCACGGGTTAAAGTCATGATGGACTCTCGTCCAAGACCGGAATGAGCGTACTTCTCACATCCGAATGAAATTAGTTCGCGAGGACCGACCATCACATCTAGGCCAACATGATTAAATTTACAAGTTCTATTCCAAAGAATATTCGCTTATCAAAGCCGTTCTGTTTGGCTCGTTTCTGGAGCCAAAAGAAGGAAGATAGCGGAGCGGACCAGTGTGGGTCGTACATCAAAGAAGGATATTTGTGGAAAATGAAAGATGGTTTGCCATCACGGATGTGGCGCTGGAAGAAACGCTACCTTGTGCTTTCGGAAGATAGTATCTGCTTCTTGAAGGAAAAAGGGAAGGCAGGAAAGACACCAAAGATTGTCAGAATTCTCGATGTTGTGTCGCTAATGATTGAAGATTTTGGAATTCGAAGGAAAACGTTTGGCATTCGGTTGAAAGCTGGTAATGACAGAGATTCGTTTCTCTTGAGATGTCGAAGTGAAGACGAGAGAAATGACTGGGTTACAGCAGTGTTGACCGCCAAGTCTGCAAGCTTGCTTACTGACGAGAGCTAGAAACAATAAACTAAATTTAGCTACACTAATGGAAGAAATGCAACTTTCTATTTTATTAAAACTTAAAGAACATGTATAATTGTAAACCTGTATGTTAGCCGTGCCCTGACTTGGATCACTCAGAGGGCCGGGGCCGTATCGATAAAATTTAAAGATTTGAAGAGCAGAGCAAGATGAACTCTTTCTTGGAAACAATGAACGACAGTTGCTAAGCTATAAAACAATATCTATGGTTGCTGGAAAACATAAACCATTTACAAGTATCTCGTTTTTATAGTTAGCTATTCTTGTTATCAATTCTGCTAAACACACAAAAGCTGCTAATAGAGAATTATTTTTGTCTTACTCAAAGGAATTATGACTGAATTTATGAAATAATAAATTAAAGGCAAAATTTATTGAACATTTAAAATAAAACTGGATACTTTTAACATTTTTAGGAATTCAAAAAACAGCGTACTGGAATTACCATGCGAAAAAGTATTATATTTTTATTCCTTTTAAGAACCAGTTTTAGTTTATTGGTGAAAGTTGAAATTTAGAATTGTAAAAAAGGAAAGAATTTCAGTGGACAAATGAAATATGAATAACCTGAAATTCATCCTATAAGTATTATAATTTCGGAATATTATATGAGAAGTATATAGTAATTCAATTTCTTAGTTTATAGGAAAAAAATGTTTTTGTGATTTCACAGATAATAGAATCGTGTTTCACGATTGTTGTGAGCAAAAGTAACACAAGTGATAAAATACAAATGCAGAATTTCAATTAAACTAGCTCACTGCTAGTTCTAGAACAAGCTGTTCACCTGAGACCTAATAATGTACGTATAATGAATGTAAGTTTTTGAAAGTAGTTTTTAAATAAAACTGACTAAGCATCGAGGAGCCACTCAGGTTGAATACAGACTCAATGAGTTTAACTTGAAGGATTCACATCGTCCATCAATCAGTTTTTTTCCCTAAAAAAAGAGTGAGAAAAATGAAAAAGAAACGAAAAAAGTTTTTTTTCAGGAACGGCTGCAGACAGCGAAAAAAAAAAAGAAAAGAAAAGAAAAGAAAGAAAGAAAGAAAGAAAAAGATTTATTTTCCCAAACAAAAGTGTCTGTCGTTTCTCTGTATTTACGATATACATATAGAATATATTCGAGCAGAATATTGGACATTTCATTTTTCATTGAATATTTCAGTTTTTCTAAAGGTTGTCAAGTACAAACATGAATTCAAAGATGCCACATCATGCATAGTTGGAAGATGGCCTGATAAATCGTTAAGTTCAAACCGGCGTGGGCGTTAAGACACTAAAATACAATCCTGCATTTTAATTAGGGAAGGTACTTTGTTTTAGGGGGGGAGGTCTGGGGAATTGGCAGTAAACTCGAAATAGAAATAAAAAATTTTTGTAGCCCCCCCCCCTCCCCCTGAGTAAAAAAATTATGACCATCTATTAGTCAATAAGGATATACTTTTATCAAAATAAAAAGGTTTATTTGACCCTGTCAGCAAACAGCTATGAAAACTACGAACAGAACTAATGAATTTCCGTTGGACTGCTAAAAATAGAAAGAGGTATAGTTTTGAATCCTAGAATCGTAGATGGCGGGTTGTGTCAGACAGGTGTTCGTGCCTTTGTTATGTTGTAACTTTCTAATTGAGGATTTTACGCAATCTCAACATTTTGCAATTACAATCGCCGGGTTATTGATAGATCGATCGCATCTGATTTTGAATAGAATAGAAAATCTACCACTGAGAAGACCTGTGTTGGCATTGTTAAAGATGTAACGAACGAATAGATTAGTTGTGTCGGCATATAAAAGAAAGAAAAAAATATTTGTTGGTTGTGTCCCTTGATTCGAGGGTCTTTCTACGAATTTCCGGGCTTCTTCATTAAAACTTTGATATGCTAAATCCCAATTCTATCTGTGAGTTAGCCATGCCTTGACTCAGATTAGCCCAGAGGTTGTTTCAGGGTTCTATCTGTGAGTTAGCCGTGCCGTGACTTAGATCAGCCGGCCAGAGGCGGTTTTAGGATTTCATAGAAATCGAAAATTCAAGGTTTTATCTTGGCTAAATATCGTGGAAATACAATTATTTTTTAACATTATGCCAGGTTTTCGAGCGATAACACGTTGCTAATAATTTATAATTCATAGTGCGCAAATATCAATTAGAATATAAAAAATTCAAATGCGCATGCGTAGCTAAAGGACGTAGTTAATTAACTAACAACGAAAAAGTCTTATAAATAAAAATGAATCATGAAAATTAGAATCGTCCTGAATCAATATCTTGCCCACCTTTTTCAGTGAGGAATATAGCGCGGTGTTATTGGACAGCAGACGCACTCGTTTTAATGTAAAGTCAAAATTCAAAGATGCTAGCACAGATAGCCCATGCTATTCTTCTTCGATGCTAAAATGCTTGAGTTGCAACGTATGTCCATGGCCAGAAATAAAGCTAATGTGATCCATTCCTCATCCTCTGGCTAAATCAAATAAAACCCTCAAAAGGAAAATCTTCGAAAAATTACTCACATTTGAAATAATTTTTGCTATTTCGACCTAAAAAATTTACAAAACATAATAAAACCGATGACAACGAACAAGAAAGGCCAAAAGATAGCATGAAAAAGATCGCTCACGTGACTGTCTCGATTAAGTATGACTTGTTGCTGGTCAGCGGGGTTAAAGTAACAAGCGACCTGGTCACTATGGTTACGGAATTTGCTGGTGAAAGACTCGACAGCTTGTAGATTATCTTGGTAATTCCTTTTACATGGAGGGCCAATGGAACACTGTCAAACAATAAAAAAGAAGTTTTAGCTTTTTAGTTGAATATTGTTTTTCTTTTTTAAAAATTTGCTTTAATTTTTTAAAGAAATTCGATTCTATTTCAACTTATCGCTTTTGTCTCGATTGGGCTCCCTGTGGAGTAGTTCTTTTACGTCTTCAAAGAAACATCTAAATGGCGGGGGAAGGGTATTTTGCTGCATACTGAGTCCAGCAATTCCATTTTGCCTTTCCGAAGTTCGAAGATAAACCGGTTATTGCATACGATTGTCGGGATAAGATCAAAAAGGAAAATGCCGCCTTATGATCATGGCCCTGTGCATAATATAGTTCGGACGTCCATTCTCTACTTTCACATCCCCATAATACTTTGCGTCTTTGGGGGGTTACCAGAGGGTAAAAACCCACTTATTTTGCTGAAGGTTGATCAGACAATGTTGACAATGCCTTGTCTGGTATCCAAAAATAAATTGAAGAAGTAAAAAACACAAAATGATAGAAGCTTGAAGACGTTTAAGGTAGATTTTAAACATTTTTTCGTTAAGTCAATACATTTTCTGTAAGACCAAAACTCTTCATGATCTGTCCACGCAAAAATAACTTGGAATAAACTGATAATCAGTATTGTAAGATAAAAGCAGGTATAGTATAAATTCAATTAAGAAACCTTTCAATTTGGGACAGTTTTTTGATTGGTTACCCCCCCCCCCCCCCCCCAAAGACGCAAGGTATTATGGGGATGTGAAAGTAGAGAATAGATACCATTTTTATTATATAACCTCGCTTTTATGTGGAGGAGACATGGTGGCCTTTTAAAATGGTAGCCTCCAAAAAGTATTTTGAAACAAGTGTACACTTTGACCATGCTTGCAGAGCTGCCGCTCAGCCCTATATACGAAGGGGGGGGGGGGGGGGGGGGCAACCTCTACTCGCAGGGTATATAGCTTAGAATATAGAGGAACATGACGGTTGAAACATAGACCATCAAAGATATTTAGTTTTTTTCAGTGATAATAGTGTCACAACCTCTCCAAAATACTACAAATTAAAAAGAAAAGATCCCAATTGCCAAAAATTCTAAGGGAGAAATTCAGTAAATCAAAAATTTATTTTGACTATTAGTATATGTTACTTGCTTGTTTCAACTAAGTTATTTTCTTTCCCGAACATAAATTACCATGATTTTACAATACTGTTTAAAAATGAAAAAGAAGTTACTTATTTTTCTGTAGATATTTACCTCAGCATTGAGATCGTAGATACTATCGTAAATAACAGTCTGAAGAACAGATTCATTCAAGTTGCTCCTCAAATCCTTGACGACGATATTAACTTTCACGCAAGGAAACTTCGACTGACAGACAGATCTTCCTTCGCATTGGCAGCTTTGGTTTCTCACTAGAACTACGCTTTGGTTAGCCTGGCAAAGGCCTTCTTGAAAATTGTAAGCTTTCACAATCTTATCAACAGCTTGCGTACCAAGAACGCTCCACAATATTACGCCAAAGGCTATAAACGCGAACCCAGCCGACAAAAACCTCGTTCGAGGTTCAAGTTCTTCGATATTTTGCTCTTCTTCAAGCAACTTTAGTGAAACTTTTATTCCGTTTACATCAATTTGTTCGTCAACTAGTTCTCTTTTCAGTGACATTATTCTTGAATTAGTTGGAGAAGTCCAGTGGTTAGCGGTATGACAGATTCACAATGTGAACTACAACTGTATCGCTGAGAATAAAACTTGAAGCATGAGATTTTAATGACTCGAATCCAAGGCAACGATGGCGACATGCAGAATGTGGTCTGCTTAAAAAATAAATTTTCTGAACTTTCCACTCATTTGTGCTTCAAAAATTTGGCAAATTCTAACAACAGTGTAAACAGAACAGGTTAAGGAATAGCTTTAAAACTCGATTCCATTTAAGTTTTCCAATAATGTTATCAAAATAAGAACTTGCGAACACTATAAAAAATGAAGCTTAGAGTGGTTTGTATTCGAACCCACAACTAATCGTTAGAAATTTTCTTTTGTTCTTTCGGCGTATCGTCGCTTAGAAAACAACTCAGCGAACAACTCATTAATATTGAGAATTTTAGTTTAGCGAGTTTAATTCATTCATATAAATATATAATAATTTGCCAAAACGAAAAAAATAATTGGTCTATAGTTCACAATTTTGGCAATATTTCTCTTCTTCTCCAAGAAATATTCAAATTCAGGAAATCTGAGGAGTGGGAAAATTTCGGAAACAAAAATTGGTCTTTGACAAAAGAAATTATTTCAAGAAAACATTTAAAAAGTCATTAATACCCCGTTTCCAAACTAATTTCTTCACGAGTTTGAAACTCTTCCAAAATATGAATTTACTAGGCTGCTAAAGCCGCTAAAGTGTTACTTTTTCTTGGAGAATTTCCATGCTAACTGCAGGGAATAAGGAAAAAAAGAAACTTAAACTCTTTCCATTATATATAGTAGAAATATTTATATTCAAGTCGACGTAAGTATATGAAAATCGAAATTTTGAAGGAAAAAAATCAGTTGTTTGCAAGACTGGGCATACTTTTAATCACATTTGTTATTTTATGAAATTTAGAATTATTTATCATTTATTTTTATTTATTAGCTATAATATTAGCAAATACAAACAATAAAAAAATAATAATTGAATAATGACAAAACTAAGGCCCCGTCCACACGTATCCGGAAATTTTTGTATCCGCAATTTTTTTTTTCGGATAAGAAAATGTTCGCGTCCACACGCAGCGTATTCGAATCGTTTTCACTGTCCACACGTATCCGGAAATTTCTTGATCCGCCCTGATGAACGCTAGTGCCTAGTCCCTTTGACGGATAGCTTTTCTTATTGAGCATGCGCAAAATCGTGTTTACGTCAGCGTATTCGAAAATTTGCGGATACGACCGTCCACACGTATCCGTATTCGCAGCGTATTCGAAAATTCCTACTCTGGAGACCGTTTTCGAAAATTTTCCGGATACGGATACAAAAATTTCCGGACACGTGTGGACGCAACCCGTATCTGCAAAAAAACTTTGCGGATACTCAAAAATTTGCGGATACGTGTGGACGGGGCCTAAGAACAACAAGCAAAAAACACACCACCCCTATTGATTGTGTTAGAAAGAAAGAAAAAATCAAACCAAATGAACTCAAAAAAATGTTAGTATCAAAACTACTAATAGTAATTGCCCTATTCCACTATGACGTCACTGCTTGTTTATGTGGGGGCTAGAATCGACAAATCCAATAGAAAATTCAACAAAATTTACTCCTAGCGAAACAGTTTAATCTAAAATGGCCTGGTTTTCAAATATAATATGTGTTAATATGTAGTAAAAAAATATTCTGAGCGTTTGCTGGCTATTCTACTTCTCTTCGTGGATTGATACGAGTTTTAGGACAATTTTCGGTGAATTTGCGTTGATTTGACCCCTTCCGACGACCATGATCCTTTGCGCTTAAACAATAGATTGTTGAAGATTGTTTTAATGTGACGTCATAGTGAAATAGGGCAATTCTAGTTTTCTTTGGCTTTTATATAATTTCGAATATATGGTGACGAAGAAGTATTACATTAACAAAATCCTCTTTGGTGTCTTATCCGGGTTCGATTCCAAGCCTTCTTTCATTTCACTGAGCGAGGGTTTTTCGTAGAGTCTACGGTTTTACTACCTCTGCAAAACAGAAACAGCCAAAAAAATTCTATGAACAAATATATTTGTTTGGCCTTTCCCTCGATTCTAAGGGTTTCTCCGGGCTCCCTCCGATTCGATAAACCTAAATTCGTATTCTATCTGCTGTGAGTTAGCAGTGCCCTGACTTAGATCAACCTACAACAGGTTTGTTGATTCAATCAGTGAATTAGTCATGCCCTAACTTAGATACCTCAGAGTTTTGTGGTTTCACGGTTCAATCGATAAAGTTTTTTTTCTTAAGATTCAAGATATTGAAAAAAGTCTGAAAAGCAGTTTCCATACTATGGAGTCGAAGATGCTCGCGCTCGTTTAGCATGTCCATACTGAGGAAAGTCAACTCTCCAAGATTTCTTTATCCTTTCAAGATTAGGAATCGGGATTTTGATACTTTTTTCGTAGTATGAAAACCGATGCTTTTTTCCATTGACTTCGATATCCTTGTTGCCCTTGGTGTGTTTCTTGGACGCCTTCCATATCAGAGGACGCAGTCCATTGATAATGACAAATAACAACCCCAACACGTCGGCTACTACAGCCATCCACAGATCAAGGTATCCACACAGAGCAACTATTACGGTAGTTATTTTCAAGAGTACAGAGAACACGATATTTTGCTTCACAATCAGACTGCAGAACTTAGCTAGACAGATCAGCTCAGGGATCTTTTCAAGGTCGTTACTCATCAATGCCACGTCTGCAGCCTCCACAGCTAGGGCAGTGCCCCCTGCACCCATAGCCATCCCAACATTCGCCGCGGCCAGAGCAGGGCCATCGTTGACTCCATCGCCAACCATCCCCACCATCAATTGTTGAACACTTGATCGTTGCCATTTATTACGTGAGACATTGTAGCCTAACGCCATCTTACTGTTTTGCTTTTCTTGAATCCATTCAAGTTTGACATGGGGTTTCATCTCAGAGACGCATTCATCTAGTCCAAGGTTCCTGCTCACGGCCTCTGCTGTCCGTGAGTTGTCTCCAGTGATCATGGAGGTCTGGACACCGATGTTCCTCAGCCAATCGAGGCTGGTCGACGTGTTGGGGCGTATGGCGTCAGCTAGAGCTATCATGAGGGACAATCTTTCATTGACACAAACGAACACCACAGTCTTACTCTGCTTGACCACAGCTCATACTTCTCCGCCATTGCTTCAGTTAGAGATGCCCCGCATTGATCAACTATTTCCTTATTAACAACGCGGACAAGTTTACCTTCAATAAGCCCTGATATTCCTTTTCCTTCGTACATCTTGAATTGTGTAACTTTGGGCAGAGTAATGACCTGATTCCTAACCATCTCTGTGACGCATCCCGAGAATTTGTTGACTATTGCCGCGGAAATAGGATGCACAGATTTGCTCTCCAACCCCGCTGCTAAGCGTAGGACATCCCTCTCATTCTCGCCATAAGTGCATTCCATATTCATCACCTGAAATTTCCCTTCTGTCAATGTTCCAGTTTTGTCGAACGCAAGTACCTCAATCTTGGACAACGTCTCCAGGTGTTCACCTCCTTTTATCAGCGCTCCTTTCCGCGCAGCCGCAGTAATGCTACATACGACAGCAATCGGGGTGGACATGACCAGAGCGCAGGGGCAGGCGATGATTAACATGACCAACGCCCTCCGGCCCCATTCTCGGATTTCCTCTAAATAATTGCCAACACCTGCAGCACCCAAAATAGCGGGTACGACAACTACTAGAGCAGCAACCACCACGACGAGTGGTGTATAGTATTTGGCAAAACGATTAATGGTCGCTTCTATTTTTGTAGAGCTTGATTGTGCTTCTTGAACCATCTGCGCAATTTTCCAAACAGTCGAAGTGGAAGAATCTGAAGTAGTTTCAACTTCAATGTAGCCATTTTGGTTGACTGTACCGCTGTAGACCTCAGATGAAATCGTTTTTTCTACGGGTAAAGACTCTCCAGTGATTGAGCTTTCGTCGACCGCCGCTTTCCCCTTGACTACCACTCCATCAAGAGGTATGAGTTCTCCTGGCCTTACTGCTATCAGTGTTCCTATAGCAACACTTTCAATGGGTACACTTTTTCCCGTTTCGACCAGCACCGCGACTTCTGGTCTTTTGAGCATGAGCCTGGAGATAGTCCGCTGTACTCGAAACATGCAGAATTCTTGTAGAGCATGGGCAAAGGTAAAGGCGTAGACTACAGTAACTCCTTCTATCCATTTACTAAGAGTCATTGTTCCTATCATAGCGACTATCATTAGAATATTTATGTCGATTTTTCGTTTTATGACAGCAAAGAACGAGCGTTTCATTATAGGAGCACCTCCAAAGATAATCTCAGCGATAGCGACCTACATATACCATGGCTGTTTGAGAAAAAATCCCGTAACAGCGGTAATAAAAAGACAAGTTTGTAGAAATACATAGATAAAGCCAATTTTGAGAAGCAAGGGGATTTTGTCGTGATCTTTATCGTGATGCGCACCCATTTCCATCACGGATGCTCCAAGGTGAACTCGGTTCAGGCTCTCAACGAGTTCAGTGGATGACGTCACATCGGGGTCATGACGTACGAGCACGACTCGTCCAATGACGTCAATGGCAACATTTTCGACCCCTTGCAAGGGCTTTAGGCATTCTTGAACCAGTTCAGCCTCCAAACCGCAACAGATGTTTTGTACGCGTAGTTTGGTGGTGTGTCGTGGAGGAAGGGTTCCCTTGGCTTTTACTGCTGAGCTAGAACTTTGAGAAGCCGGTTGCTCTTCACTCGATTGTGTAAGCAACAAAGTTCCTTCTTCATCCTTGCAGCAACTTGCTTCAACTTTGGTAGATCCACATTCCCCTTCGTCTTCCTTTTCACAGCATTTGTCATCGTTATCAGTACAGCAGGTTGATCGGCTCTTTTCTCCACTCGGTTCGAGAAATAACACAGTTTCTTCTTCATCCTTGCAGCAACTTACTTCAGCTTTGGTAGATCCACATTCTGCTTTATTTTGCTTCTTTTCACAGCATTTGTTATTCTTGTTAGAACAGCAAGTTGCTTGGCCCTTTTCTTCCCTCGGTTCTGACATCAACAAAGTTTCTTTTTCATCCTTGCAGCAACTTACTTCAACTTTGGGGGATTCACATTCTTCTTTATTCTGCTTCTTGTCACAGCATTTGTCATTCTTGTCAGAACAGCAAGCTGCTTGGCCCTTTTCTTCCCTCGGTTCTGACATCAACAAAGTTTCTTTTTCATCCTTGCAGCAACTTACTTCAACTTTGGGGGATTCGCGTTCTTCTTTATTCTGCTTCTTGTCACAGCATTTGTCATTCTTGTCAGAACAGCAAGCTGCTTGGCCCTTTTCTTCCCTCGGTTCTGGCATCAACAAAGTTTCTTTTTCATCCTTGCAGCAACTTACTTCAACTTTGGGGGATTCACATTCTTCTTTATTCTGCTTCTTGTCACAGCATTTGTCATTCTTGTCAGAACAGCAAGCTGCTTGGCCCTTTTCTTCCCTCGGTTCTGGCATCAACAAAGTTTCTTTTTCATCCTTGCAGCAACTTACTTCAACTTTGGGGGATTTACATTCTTCTTTATTCTGCTTCTTGTTACAGCATTTGTCAGTCTTGTTGGAACAGCAAGTTGCTTGGCCCTTTTGTTCACTCGCTTCGGTAACCAACATAGGTTCTCTTGTATCCTTGCAGCAGCTTTCTTCAGCATTGGTAGATACACATCCTTCTGTTTTTGTCTTTTTTTCACAGCATTTATCATTCTTGTCGGTACAGCAAGTTGCTCGGTTTTTTTCTTTTGACGACGTCTGAACTTTCCCCTTGTCAGATGAACAACAAGCCTTGGGTTCGGAGCAACAAGATTTATCTGTCGCCATTTCGTCTTTTCCCTTCCTTCCTTCCACGCCAGCAGGTTTACTAGGAGCGACTTGCTTACTTGAAGGACAACATTGCTGCCTTTCATAAGACATTATGGCTTCGCTCTCGTCACGAATGTTACTTTCTTTACAAGTATTACTGTCGTCTTCAAATTGTTCACCTTTACAACATGGAGTCATATTCGCACTTTCATCTTTTTTTCGGCAGGAATCAGCTCCCTCATCTAAAAATACAAGATACTTGGTTTTAGTAAGTTTGTTAGGTCTTTTGAAAGTAAGAGGCTATGTTTGGCTTTCATGCATTTGCAGGACCTCTCTGAAAAACGCCTTGTTGATGTGAGCCTCCTGCTTAAACTTTGTTGTTATTATTATTATTATTATTATTATTATTATTATTATTATTATCATTATTATTAATTGGCCTTTTCAAAAACGAGTGGGGGAATGGGTCGAGTATTGTCTCGCAAGGGTTTCTGGGATTGTTACTGGGGACGTGTGTGTTTGTGTACAAAGATTGATAGCAGGATGGCAAGGATTTTACAACCTAAAATTAAAGATTTTTCACCGAATAAAAAGAAGATGCCAGCATCAAAGTTACTGAAACCTATAGAGAAATTTAGCCTCCTCCTCATGCGTCTCTCGTCTTTCTTTCCTTTTTCGTTGAATTGGGATTCCTGTGTCGCGAATTGATATTCCTGTGTCGAAAGAGACTAGGCGAGAGAGAGGAAAGGGGAGACGCCTGCCAAAACCCGGTGCGTATGGAAATCACACTTCACCCAAGGGACATGTTACTTCAGCAGGAGTACCCACGGGACTTTTGTTATCAACATTTATCCATGTAGGGTAGACTGGGGATCGGTGTTGTTGTATGGAATGAACTTCGATCGGCCATGGCTGAAAAACGTAGATATGTCAAGACTGAAATTCCTGTTTGTAGCACGGAATACAAAAATGTTTTGAGAGCAGTTAAAGAAAAGCGATTAGAAGTAGAAGAAAAGGTCCCAGAGATAGAAGCGTTGAAGCATCAGTTCGAGAGTCTTCACGTAACGACGAGATCTAATAAAGACACAGGAAGCCCAATACTCAAAAGGAGAGAAGAGAGATGCATGCGGAGGAGGCTAGTTTTGTCTTACGTAGTTGGCTTCTTTGCAAGGGAAAAAGGTCTCAGAGATAGAAGCGTTGAAGCATCAGTTCGAGAGTCTTCACGTAAGACGAGATCTAATAAAGACATAGGAAGCCCAATACTCAAAAGAAGAGAAGAGAGATGCATGCGTAGGAGGCTAGTTCTGTCTCACGTAGTTGGCTTCTTTGCAAGGGAAAAAACTATTGGAAAACTACAAGTTACTACTTATCGAGTTGTTTCATTGTGTCGTGTAAATGATCTCTTCACAATCCTATGCTAGCCAGAACGTGACAAAACTTCAAGTTGCATTTTTTCATGATCAAGCAGTACTTTTTATACATCAAGTCAGTTGATTTTCATTACACCAAGACCCTTGTGTTCTATGTCTAGTCATTTGTTTCGCTTGTCTAGTCATTTCTTTTTGATATCAAGTGCAATGTTTAAGTTGACAAGCAGCCATCGCAATCAAGTCATTCAGGTCTTTGCGATTTGAGTAGATATGAAGTACCAATTCTACGCCATGTGGATCGTGGATCATGTGGATCGTGGATCAACCCCCCACCCCCATCAGGGTTTTTACAGAGGTGACGTAACGGCTATTCTAAGTGAGGTTCCAGTGAGGTAGGGGGAGGGGTGATCTACATCCAACCATCATGGGAAGACCGGCCGACCGCCCGAGTAGAAGTTCTGATCGAAATCGGGGCCTGGAAAGGTTTGGGGAAGGTGTTTTAAAACACAAATCAAAATCCTTTGTTTAAAAAACGAAGTTTTTGAATTAATGAGCTGACTTCCTTTGTTGGAATGACATGTTTAATTAGCAGACTTAAATAAGAAGCTGTACTTATGTTTTAATTGGTTTATATCGCCTAAACCGCCTTTGTCAGAATCACTGACTAATGTTTAGTTGGCAGGAAGCTTTTGTTGGAGAAGATTAAATCCTGTGTTTCGGCGACTGGTGGTTAGGAGTTATGAATTAATGAGTCTAGCCTTTAGAAGTCATTTTAAGGACTATAAAATCGAAAAATTTCAGACTTTTAGTCACTACAAGCGAACCTTTGAAGAGTGTGGATCAAAACAAGCAAGTAAGTAAAAGGATGGCTTTTCACTGCGACGCATGCGACAAGTCCTTTACAGAAGAGACGAACTTAGTAAGGCACAAAAAGGCTATTCACAGTGGGCGATTATTCACCTGTGAACGATGCGGGAAACAGTTTAATCGGAAGGATGCCCTAAAAAGACATGAACAAGTCTGCGGAGGTGGCTCTTCAAAACGGAAAGTAGAGGAAAAAGAAAACGCCCCACCGATGAAAAAACAGAAGACAATGACCGAGGCAGAAATTATTGAATACGAGGTGAATATAATTCATAATCTAATTTTTGTTATAATCATGTAAACCACAGAATATGTCAATACCTCTACTAACCATAAGATACATAGTTTTTCAAGTCGTCTTATATACCAATTTTTTCGATTTCAGTTAGCAAACATACCGGCGGAGATGTATGAAGAATACGACGGAGAAATTCTGGGGGATAATGAAGTGGTAGGTAAGCCTCTATTATCTTCATATCGGATCTTTGTAGAGTAACTTTTTCTAAGAACTAATTCTTTTCTCTAGGATGATGTACAAATAGGTGGTGGAGAGACTGAAGAATGCGCGCTTGGTGGAAATGTGACCACGTTTAAATATAAACCCAACAAGAATGAAAAATATGATCTGTTGCTCACCCTGCGAGGAAAACGAAAGACCATCATCAAAAAACTGAAAACCCTGCTCAAAAAACATCGCGGGATCAAGTGGTTTCTGTGTGTTAAGGTGAAGATGGTTAAAACGAGCCCCGACGGTCAGGACCAGATCTCAACCCCCCATTTTCGCACCAAATGCTACACTACAGTCAATGATACAGAAATTGAAAAAAACTACGTGCATGGAATGGAAAAGATCAAGAACTCTTTCTTGGAATACCAGAGAGAAGGGTCTGGATGGTTATTGGAAGAGGTAATTAAATTGCACCATCGTTATAGCACAAAGGGGATCACTCGACCGGCGATGATTTTCTGCTGTATGTACATACATTAAAACTGTATATCACCGCTTAATAAAGTATTGTTGCTATCATAGGTGTTGGAAATCGATTTAGGAGTCGCTGCTTACACTCCTCTCGAGGGATCGAGTTACATACCTCTACCCAAGAAGATCAAAGACAAGAAAGCGGTGCTCAACATTCAAAATGAAGATGAAAAATGCTTTTTATGGTCAGTACTAGCGGCGAAACACCCCACTCACTGGAGCCATCACGCAAACCGCGTCAACAATTATCAAAGGTATGAAGCTGAACTAAATATGTCAGGAATCGAGTACCCCGTTAAGATCAATCAAGTGAAAAAATTCGAGAACCAGAATAGAGAAATTAGTATCAATGTCTTTGGGTATGAAAATAAAGAGCTATTTCCCCTTTACATTACGAAAGAGAAGAAAGAATTACATGTGAATTTGTTACTGTTTTCTCAAGATGACACGCGTCACTACTGTTTAATCAGGGATTTAAGTAGATTGTTGGATAGTATGAGTAGAGATGGGCATAGAAAGTACCATTGTATGTATTGTTTGCATGGCTTTGTCAGGCGAGATTTGTTAGAAGATCACGAACCTCACTGTAGAAAACACGGACCCCAGAAAATCCGACTGCCTGACGAAGACCATACAACACTGTCATACAATGACGTACAAAAACAACTGAAAGTACCTTTTATCATTTATGCAGATTTCGAATCGATTTTAGTGAATTGTGATGATACAGAATTAGACCCTAGTACAAGTTTTACACAAAAAACGCAACATCATATACCCAGTGGGTTTTGTTACAATGTAGTATCTACTGTCGAGCAATATTGCTTCCCGCCTGTTCTCTATCGCGGAGAAGATTGTGTCGATAAGTTTTTAGACTGTTTGATTGAAGAACGAAAGCAGATAGGGGAAATCTTGAAGATGGTAGTACCCATGGACATTAGTGAAGAACAGGAGCGGGAGTTTCAGGCAGCAACCCTTTGTCACATTTGTAATGAGGAATTGGGTGCGGACAGGGTAAGGGATCATGATCATTTGACAGGGGTGTACAGGGGGGCGGCCCACAATGACTGTAACTTGAATTATAAGTTTACAGGAAAGATACCCGTTGTTCTTCACAATCTTCGTGGGTACGACTCACATTTAATTCTACAAAAACTCGGAAAAATCAAGGGGGAGAATATTAGTTGTATACCCAATAATACGGAAAAGTATATTTCATTTTCAGTTGGGGATTTAGTATTCATAGACTCACTTCAGTTTTTGAATAGCTCACTAGAGAAATTAGTAATGAATCTAAGTAAGGAAGGAGATGATAAGTTTAAGACCCTGAAGAAGTATGTGGAGAGTGAGAAGGTATCTCTCTTGTTGAGGAAGGGGGTGTACCCCTATGAATACATGAATAGTTTTGGCAAGTTTGAAGAAACCTGTTTACCCCGTATCGATTGCTTTTATAGTTCGTTGATGGGTAGCACGATTTCACAAGCAGACTACGAACATGCACAGAATGTATTTAGAGAATTTCAGTGTAGGAATCTAGGAGACTACCACGACTTGTATTTGAAATCGGACGTTTTACTGTTAGCAGATGTGTTTGAAAACTTTAGAGAAGTTTGTCTGGAGTACTACCAACTCGACCCAGGTCATTTTTACACCTCTCCCGGTCTTTCTTGGTTAGCATGTTTAAAGATGACTGGCGTGGAGTTGGAATTACTCACAGACCCCGATATGTATCTGTTTTTGGAGGAAGGGTTAAGGGGTGGGATTTCGATGATTACACATCGATTTGCAAGAGCGAATAATGATTGATACGTGTAAATAAACAATTGTAAAGTACAAAGTGATGTCTATTGTCTCTCGCACGCTTCAGCCTTCATACAGATGTAGCCGCATAAATTTCGATCTCACTACCACTAGATTCACTGCTTGCACTACGGAAGGGTCTTGTTTCCTCAAGTGTGTAGAGTTCTAGAGGAGGGTCGATGAGGGGATGAGGGTTATGTAATTTCCAAAGATGATGAATAATGCTAGAAATGATGATTACCACCACGATGATGAGCACGGTTCCCACAACAACATAGATGTATAATGTTTCTGACATAACTTTAGAGCTTTTTGGTCTTGAAAACGGAGAGGGTGTGTTGTATTTAGATTTGTGAACTGAAGATGACTGTACAGTACATGAAGAGCTTAGGGTGGGTTGAACTATATTGATGGTTGTTTTCTGGTTGGATGTACTTGGGATGGTGGAAAGAAATACTACAGGAGATTGAGTGTTTGAATTCAGACTTGAATAGGATTGTGAAGATGTAACTATGTATGAAGGACTTGTAATTGGATTTGATGATGTAGGTGAAATCATATTTATCGACGAGATGGAGTTTGTGAAGGCGCTTGATGGTGTGGTAGAAATACAATCTGTTTTGAAAGTCAAGAAAACCGGGAACTTCTGATTAGAAAACATAAGACAATCCAAAGGATTACCTCTTAGATCGATGAATGTGATGTTGGAGTTTTGGAGGCTGGAAGTATTGTTTAAGTAGATAATATGATTGTCTCTTAGAGAAATGCTTGAATACTTGTCCAGTGTTTGAAAACTTGGAAGTTTTGCCAGGCTTAATCCGGAACAGTCAATCAGACCAAGACTTGGTAGACAGATGCACCTTTCATAACAATCACTTCCAGCCTGCGCTGGGATAGCAAATACCAACAAGGGGGCTAAAAACAGCATATTGAGTGTGTCTTGCTTTCCCACACTTAGTGATAAAGTTTACCGAAAGTATGTAAGCCGAGTAGTCATTCATCTTCATAAAAACATGTCAATCAATTTTAAGTTAGAGATACCGATCTGATAAGAGCCTTTGTTATTTTTATTTAGAGTTTTTAAAAACATGTCCCGGTGGTCTCAAATTGTCCCTATGATAGTACTAAATTGTCCCTGTCTTAACAGTTAAAATGTCCCCGTTTTATCAAATTGTCCCTGTCTTAACAGTTAAAATGTCCCCGTTTTATCAAACTGTCCCTGTAATTTCAAAATGTCCCGGTTATCAAACTTAAACAAAAAGTAAAAATAAAAAATAAAAAATTATAACATATAAAATGTCATGTCCCCAAAATATTGAAGCATTCATCATGGTAACACGATACCCTAAAGATTGTCCTGTACCAGGGTGTTTAAAAACAAATCTAGTCAAACTTTCTAATCATTTAGCAAATGTGCATTTCATGTCTAAAGAAGAAAGAAAACCCTACCTTCAAGAGGCAAGACTTTTTTTCAAAGAATATAAAAATGTGAACACTTTAGAGAGTAATCTAGTCCCTCATCAACCTCTGAACGTGATGGATGTTACTTTAAAACACCCAACAAACATCCAAGTGTGTGGTCCGACGTTTTGCGGCAAGTCCTACTGGACTGAAAAACTTTTAAGAAATGTGGATGAAATTCACCGTAGCAGTACACAATCTTTTCAATCTTTTCACTAAACATTTCATCCACATTTCTTAAAAGTTTTTCAGTCCAGTAGGACTTGCCGCAAAACGTCGGACCACACACTTGGATGTTTGTTGGGTGTTTTAAAGTAACATCCATCACGTTCAGAGGTTGATGAGGGACTAGATTACTCTCTAAAGTGTTCACATTTTTATATTCTTTGAAAAAAAGTCTTGCCTCTTGAAGGTAGGGTTTTCTTTCTTCTTTAGACATGAAATGCACATTTGCTAAATGATTAGAAAGTTTGACTAGATTTGTTTTTAAACACCCTGGTACAGGACAATCTTTAGGGTATCGTGTTACCATGATGAATGCTTCAATATTTTGGGGACATGACATTTTATATGTTATAATTTTTTATTTTTTATTTTTACTTTTTGTTTAAGTTTGATAACCGGGACATTTTGAAATTACAGGGACAGTTTGATAAAACGGGGACATTTTAACTGTTAAGACAGGGACAATTTGATAAAACGGGGACATTTTAACTGTTAAGACAGGGACAATTTAGTACTATCATAGGGACAATTTGAGACCACCGGGACATGTTTTTAAAAACTCTAAATAAAAATAACAAAGGCTCTTATCAGATCGGTATCTCTAACTTAAAATTGATTGACATGTTTTTATGAAGATGAATGACTACTCGGCTTACATACTTTCGGTAAACTTTATCACTAAGTGTGGGAAAGCAAGACACACTCAATATGCTGTTTTTAGCCCCCTTGTTGGTATTTGCTATCCCAGCGCAGGCTGGAAGTGATTGTTATGAAAGGTGCATCTGTCTACCAAGTCTTGGTCTGATTGACTGTTCCGGATTAAGCCTGGCAAAACTTCCAAGTTTTCAAACACTGGACAAGTATTCAAGCATTTCTCTAAGAGACAATCATATTATCTACTTAAACAATACTTCCAGCCTCCAAAACTCCAACATCACATTCATCGATCTAAGAGGTAATCCTTTGGATTGTCTTATGTTTTCTAATCAGAAGTTCCCGGTTTTCTTGACTTTCAAAACAGATTGTATTTCTACCACACCATCAAGCGCCTTCACAAACTCCATCTCGTCGATAAATATGATTTCACCTACATCATCAAATCCAATTACAAGTCCTTCATACATAGTTACATCTTCACAATCCTATTCAAGTCTGAATTCAAACACTCAATCTCCTGTAGTATTTCTTTCCACCATCCCAAGTACATCCAACCAGAAAACAACCATCAATATAGTTCAACCCACCCTAAGCTCTTCATGTACTGTACAGTCATCTTCAGTTCACAAATCTAAATACAACACACCCTCTCCGTTTTCAAGACCAAAAAGCTCTAAAGTTATGTCAGAAACATTATACATCTATGTTGTTGTGGGAACCGTGCTCATCATCGTGGTGGTAATCATCATTTCTAGCATTATTCATCATCTTTGGAAATTACATAACCCTCATCCCCTCATCGACCCTCCTCTAGAACTCTACACACTTGAGGAAACAAGACCCTTCCGTAGTGCAAGCAGTGAATCTAGTGGTAGTGAGATCGAAATTTATGCGGCTACATCTGTATGAAGGCTGAAGCGTGCGAGAGACAATAGACATCACTTTGTACTTTACAATTGTTTATTTACACGTATCAATCATTATTCGCTCTTGCAAATCGATGTGTAATCATCGAAATCCCACCCCTTAACCCTTCCTCCAAAAACAGATACATATCGGGGTCTGTGAGTAATTCCAACTCCACGCCAGTCATCTTTAAACATGCTAACCAAGAAAGACCGGGAGAGGTGTAAAAATGACCTGGGTCGAGTTGGTAGTACTCCAGACAAACTTCTCTAAAGTTTTCAAACACATCTGCTAACAGTAAAACGTCCGATTTCAAATACAAGTCGTGGTAGTCTCCTAGATTCCTACACTGAAATTCTCTAAATACATTCTGTGCATGTTCGTAGTCTGCTTGTGAAATCGTGCTACCCATCAACGAACTATAAAAGCAATCGATACGGGGTAAACAGGTTTCTTCAAACTTGCCAAAACTATTCATGTATTCATAGGGGTACACCCCCTTCCTCAACAAGAGAGATACCTTCTCACTCTCCACATACTTCTTCAGGGTCTTAAACTTATCATCTCCTTCCTTACTTAGATTCATTACTAATTTCTCTAGTGAGCTATTCAAAAACTGAAGTGAGTCTATGAATACTAAATCCCCAACTGAAAATGAAATATACTTTTCCGTATTATTGGGTATACAACTAATATTCTCCCCCTTGATTTTTCCGAGTTTTTGTAGAATTAAATGTGAGTCGTACCCACGAAGATTGTGAAGAACAACGGGTATCTTTCCTGTAAACTTATAATTCAAGTTACAGTCATTGTGGGCCGCCCCCCTGTACACCCCTGTCAAATGATCATGATCCCTTACCCTGTCCGCACCCAATTCCTCATTACAAATGTGACAAAGGGTTGCTGCCTGAAACTCCCGCTCCTGTTCTTCACTAATGTCCATGGGTACTACCATCTTCAAGATTTCCCCTATCTGCTTTCGTTCTTCAATCAAACAGTCTAAAAACTTATCGACACAATCTTCTCCGCGATAGAGAACAGGCGGGAAGCAATATTGCTCGACAGTAGATACTACATTGTAACAAAACCCACTGGGTATATGATGTTGCGTTTTTTGTGTAAAACTTGTACTAGGGTCTAATTCTGTATCATCACAATTCACTAAAATCGATTCGAAATCTGCATAAATGATAAAAGGTACTTTCAGTTGTTTTTGTACGTCATTGTATGACAGTGTTGTATGGTCTTCGTCAGGCAGTCGGATTTTCTGGGGTCCGTGTTTTCTACAGTGAGGTTCGTGATCTTCTAACAAATCTCGCCTGACAAAGCCATGCAAACAATACATACAATGGTACTTTCTATGCCCATCTCTACTCATACTATCCAACAATCTACTTAAATCCCTGATTAAACAGTAGTGACGCGTGTCATCTTGAGAAAACAGTAACAAATTCACATGTAATTCTTTCTTCTCTTTCGTAATGTAAAGGGGAAATAGCTCTTTATTTTCATACCCAAAGACATTGATACTAATTTCTCTATTCTGGTTCTCGAATTTTTTCACTTGATTGATCTTAACGGGGTACTCGATTCCTGACATATTTAGTTCAGCTTCATACCTTTGATAATTGTTGACGCGGTTTGCGTGATGGCTCCAGTGAGTGGGGTGTTTCGCCGCTAGTACTGACCATAAAAAGCATTTTTCATCTTCATTTTGAATGTTGAGCACCGCTTTCTTGTCTTTGATCTTCTTGGGTAGAGGTATGTAACTCGATCCCTCGAGAGGAGTGTAAGCAGCGACTCCTAAATCGATTTCCAACACCTATGATAGCAACAATACTTTATTAAGCGGTGATATACAGTTTTAATGTATGTACATACAGCAGAAAATCATCGCCGGTCGAGTGATCCCCTTTGTGCTATAACGATGGTGCAATTTAATTACCTCTTCCAATAACCATCCAGACCCTTCTCTCTGGTATTCCAAGAAAGAGTTCTTGATCTTTTCCATTCCATGCACGTAGTTTTTTTCAATTTCTGTATCATTGACTGTAGTGTAGCATTTGGTGCGAAAATGGGGGGTTGAGATCTGGTCCTGACCGTCGGGGCTCGTTTTAACCATCTTCACCTTAACACACAGAAACCACTTGATCCCGCGATGTTTTTTGAGCAGGGTTTTCAGTTTTTTGATGATGGTCTTTCGTTTTCCTCGCAGGGTGAGCAACAGATCATATTTTTCATTCTTGTTGGGTTTATATTTAAACGTGGTCACATTTCCACCAAGCGCGCATTCTTCAGTCTCTCCACCACCTATTTGTACATCATCCTAGAGAAAAGAATTAGTTCTTAGAAAAAGTTACTCTACAAAGATCCGATATGAAGATAATAGAGGCTTACCTACCACTTCATTATCCCCCAGAATTTCTCCGTCGTATTCTTCATACATCTCCGCCGGTATGTTTGCTAACTGAAATCGAAAAAATTGGTATATAAGACGACTTGAAAAACTATGTATCTTATGGTTAGTAGAGGTATTGACATATTCTGTGGTTTACATGATTATAACAAAAATTAGATTATGAATTATATTCACCTCGTATTCAATAATTTCTGCCTCGGTCATTGTCTTCTGTTTTTTCATCGGTGGGGCGTTTTCTTTTTCCTCTACTTTCCGTTTTGAAGAGCCACCTCCGCAGACTTGTTCATGTCTTTTTAGGGCATCCTTCCGATTAAACTGTTTCCCGCATCGTTCACAGGTGAATAATCGCCCACTGTGAATAGCCTTTTTGTGCCTTACTAAGTTCGTCTCTTCTGTAAAGGACTTGTCGCATGCGTCGCAGTGAAAAGCCATCCTTTTACTTACTTGCTTGTTTTGATCCACACTCTTCAAAGGTTCGCTTGTAGTGACTAAAAGTCTGAAATTTTTCGATTTTATAGTCCTTAAAATGACTTCTAAAGGCTAGACTCATTAATTCATAACTCCTAACCACCAGTCGCCGAAACACAGGATTTAATCTTCTCCAACAAAAGCTTCCTGCCAACTAAACATTAGTCAGTGATTCTGACAAAGGCGGTTTAGGCGATATAAACCAATTAAAACATAAGTACAGCTTCTTATTTAAGTCTGCTAATTAAACATGTCATTCCAACAAAGGAAGTCAGCTCATTAATTCAAAAACTTCGTTTTTTAAACAAAGGATTTTGATTTGTGTTTTAAAACACCTTCCCCAAACCTTTCCAGGCCCCGATTTCGATCAGAACTTCTACTCGGGCGGTCGGCCGGTCTTCCCATGATGGTTGGATGTAGATCACCCCTCCCCCTACCTCACTGGAACCTCACTTAGAATAGCCGTTACGTCACCTCTGTAAAAACCCTGATGGGGGTGGGGGGTTGATCCACGATCCACATGATCCACGATCCACATGGCGTAGAATTGGTACTTCATATCTACTCAAATCGCAAAGACCTGAATGACTTGATTGCGATGGCTGCTTGTCAACTTAAACATTGCACTTGATATCAAAAAGAAATGACTAGACAAGCGAAACAAATGACTAGACATAGAACACAAGGGTCTTGGTGTAATGAAAATCAACTGACTTGATGTATAAAAAGTACTGCTTGATCATGAAAAAATGCAACTTGAAGTTTTGTCACGTTCGGGCTAGCATACAATCCTACATTGTTTGGGCATTTGTTGTAATGACATTGATTCCCGAAAGGTAATGGCACGGCGTATATGGTACATTGCTTTATATTGTTATCAATAAATATAGTGTTTAGTGATCCATGTGTTTTTTGACATATACATAAATTATCATACGCTGTTCTCCTTGATCAGTCAATTGATTTACTTTTCCCCCCATATTTTATTGCGACTTTCATAAACATGCGAACTCTGTTTCTGTGTTTGCTGCCGCCAGTCAAAAATAGGAAAGGTGCCGACTGATTAGGATTGACTGACGGCAGTAAAAACAAATTTCATCGTGCAGCTCGAAGACGCAGAGTTCGCATGTTTATGAAAATCATAGCAGCAGGCAAACAGACGATATAAAATCATAAGCGTGAAGAAACTATCCTCATTTGCATTCAATTTTAATATTGTTCTAACATCTACATCTACATTTAATAAAATAACTACTTGGATTATCTTTATTTTTTATTCAATCTATCAGTCCTGTACTTATTGGTCTCCATTGGCTTCCAGTCAAAGCTCGTATTGATTACAAAATACTCCTGACTTTTTAAAGCACTGAACAATATGGCTCCGGTCTATATAACTGAACTTCTTAAAAGATACAATCCAACGCGCACACTACGTTCTGCTATTCAAAATCAATTAATCATCCCAAAAACTGCCAGTAAAACTCTGGAACAAAATTCGCTCTCTGGAACAAAATTCCTCAAGAGATAAGAGCCTTCTTGAGCTCACTTAATTTGTTTAAATCTAAATTAAAAACTTATCTATTTCGTAATTATAGTTTTTACCTAGCAAATCATTTTATTCCATGCATTATATTATCTTTTTTTTTTATATAAGAAATTGTAATATTATATATAGTTGTTAACCTGTCATTTTTGGTGTAATTTCTTTCTTCTATTGTAAAGTATTGAAACTTGTTAAATACTCAATAAATTATCATTATTATTATTATTATTATTATTATTATTATTATTATTATTATATATATATTATTATTATGAAAATGCTACATGGCGTCTGGAGGTGAGGACGTGTCTTCTAGCTCTGGGGTGCTTTTTAATTTTTCTGTTGTTAATTGACCCTGAAAGGAAATGTCAAGGAAAGGAAAACGAACGAAATGGACAGAGGGAATGAACAGAGATGTTTTAGAATGTAAGGAAAGAGCATTCGAAATAATATCTTCGAAGGATCCACCGCTTAACCAAAATGGCAGAAAGAAAGGCTACATTCAAATAATGGCGGAGCTATGGGAAGAGAAAGGCTATGGAAGCCTTGGTTTAACCGGCCAAAACTTGAGAGATCAAGCCTCAAGACTGCAAAACACACAGAATTGCTCTAATATGACGATTTTAACACAAGAAACCGAAGAAAATATCGAACAAAATGAGGACGAATATGCAGCTAATCAACCAAGACCGACACCGAATTTGCATACTAGTGAATTGCAATCCCCTGAGGCATTTCTCGACAAAGAAGGAAAAACCTCAAGCAAAATTCAGCCAAATCTACCTGACTTTGATGTGCTTTCCTCTAAAATAAAAGAGAAAAGTTGGGGGACCATAACTCAAGAACAGTTCTGTAAACAAATCCAGGACATCTACGATGAAATTGTTCATTTTAAACGAAATATCTTCAATATACCATCGGGTAAAGCAGGCAAGAATTTCATAACCGAATTGACGTATTGGCTAAAGCAATTAAATTCTAATACAGATCTAAATTATATTGCCTTGAAAGCCTTTATGGTGCTCCCAACGTTGATTCTACAAAAACCCTCAGTGACATCTAAAAGCAAGGAACACAGTGAGGCTATTGAACGGAGGTTGTCCTTATGGAGAGCGGGGGATCTATCTCTCCTGTTGAAAGAAATAAGGTTCATACAGAGCAGGTTTAGCAAGACGAGGAAAGCAAGATCTATGGAAGATATATCCAAAGTATTCGCCAATCCAGTTATGCAAGGAAAGCTATCAGCCGCTATAAAACTTCTTGACAGAGAGACATCTACAGGTGTCCTTACTTTATCACCCGAAGTCTTAGAGGAGCTCAAAGAGAAACATCCTTCAGCTGCTGACATCGAAGATGAAAGCCTCTTGAATGGTCCCCTGGAACCTAATCCTCATGGTATCTTTGACTTAATCGATGAACAAATGATCTACAATGCAGCAATGAGGACAAGAGGATCTGCCGGACCTTCAGGAATGGATGCCGAACTTTACCGAAGAGTACTCTGTTCAAAGAATTTTAAAGCCGAAGGAAAACTACTGAGAGAAGAAATAGCAATTATGACCAGAAATCTATTAAAATCTTCATACCATCCAATCCTGCTAGAGAGCTACACCGCATGCAGGCTCATACCTTTGGATAAGAATCCCGGAATTCGACCCATAGGAGTAGGAGAAGTTCTACGGCGAATTATCGGTAAAACAGTGTCTGCATTCTTTAAAGAAGAACTAAAACAAGCAGCAGGTCCCCTACAAGTTTGTGCTGGACACAGTGGAGGGGCCGAAGCCGCTATTCATGCAATGAGCCAGATCTTTAGTGAAGAGGATACAGATGCAGTACTACTGATCGATGCAAGTAACGCCTTCAATCAGATGAACCGGTCAGTAGCCATGCATAATATCCGGATTACCTGTAAAGAAATATCCTTGTACGTAATTAATACTTACAGAAGCCCTTCCAGGTTGTTTATATGTGGTGGTGGAGAGATCCTATCTCAGGAGGGCACCACACAAGGCGACCCATTAGCCATGCCATGGTATTCGGTAAATACATCCACAATAATTCAAACTTTAAGAACTTTTATTCCTGAGGTAAAGCAGGTGTGGTTAGCTGATGATTCTGCGGGAGCAGGAAGAATTGTCTCTTTATTTAATTGGTATAAAAGCCTGGAACAAGAGGGCAAAAAGTATGGATATATTGTTAATGGGTCCAAAAGCTGGTTGATCATGAAGTCGGAAGCTTTGGCTTTGGAAGCGAAACAGGTATTTGGAGAAGAGGTTAACGTCACAAGCGAAGGCAAACGTCACCTTGGAGCTGTTATTGGATCAAAGATTTATAAAGACCAATTTTGCAACGAGAAAATCTACAAGTGGAAAGAAGAATTACAAACCCTCTCAGAGATTGCAAGGTGCCAGCCACAATCGGCCTATATCGCATTTACAAAAGGATACAAATCCAAGTTTACATACTTCATGCGAACAATTGAATCTTTTGAGGACTATACTGATCCTGTTGATAATGTGATAAATGAAATGCTTCTTCCAACGCTTTTTGGTCAGACGGAACCACTACCTGAAGAGCTGAGTAGGCTTTTTACCTTATCCCCTGCGGAAGGAGGCTTAGGGATGCCTGCACTAAAAGAAGAGGCTCCACAGCAATATGCGGCAACACTTCTAATAACAGCTTCACACACTGAGGCTATTAAAACGCAGAGCAAAACGATGTATACGACCACAGAAGATGTGAAAAAACAACATCAATCACTAAAAGCTGAAATCTCTAAATCGAAAATGGATGAAATCGATGCAGCATTACCACCTGACATACTCCGTCAAGTAACCCAAGCAAGAGACAAAGGAGCAAGCTCATGGCTCAATGCGCTACCAATTAAAGAACAGGGACTTACTTTGAATAAACAAGAATTCAGAGATTCTCTTTGTCTGCGTTATAATATACCGTTATCGGGTTTACCAAGTACCTGCGCTTGTGGTACAACCTTTTCGGTAAGCCATGCACTATCTTGTAAAAAGGGAGGATTTGTTGCACAAAGGCATGACAATGTCCGTGATCTACTTGCCATACTTTTAAACAAGGTTTGCAACAACGTTCAAAAGGAGCCACAGCTTATCCCATTGGATGGCGAACAATTTAATCTAAAATCTACTAGCACAAGTCAGGATGCAAGGCTCGACATCAAAGCTGGATCGTTTTGGGCACAGGGAGTAACTGCATTTTTTGATGTAAGAGTATCGCATGTTAATTCCAAGAGCAACCAAAACAAATCCACTTCTACAATCTTCAAGGATCAAGAAAGCGAAAAAAAGAGAAAGTACCAGCAAAGAGTAATCGATGTCGATATGGGAACTTTTACGCCCTTAGTTTTTGGTACAAATAGAGGAATGGGGCAGAATGCCAGATTTTTCTAAAGCACCTTACTGAGAAATTAACCAAGAAGACAGGGGACACATATGCAAGTACTATAACATGGATTAGAACTCGATTATCTTTTGAAATAATTAAGTCAGTACACATGTGTGTCAGGGGGACAAGAACCCCTTTTTTTATGGACAATGAATTCTTGAATGACTTTAATCTTAACGCCAATGTAGCGGAAATTTAGAAATATTTAGATTTTAATAATAATTGTATAGTTTTAATATAGTATTATATCAGTGTGAAGAGCTGGACTCGTGTTTTGAGCTATTAATTTATTTTACAAATATGTTTTCATAGATAAATAAGTATATATTATATAGATTTGTTATTTTATATTCATAATCTTTTCTTTTTTGTTTTATAATTATAGCAATATTCTTATCACGTCTCATATTATAATGAATTATTAGTTAATTATTATTGTCAATAAAGTTATTTATAATAATAATAATTATTATTATTACTATTATTATTATTATTATTATTATTATTATTATTATCGAAACTAACCGATATCGAATTTATTCACCTACGAATTTGCCAATGTGCGTAAATGCTAGTACGTGTCTCTTGGGCTAGTTTTCCCTCCTGTTGGACGAAATTCTGGAAAGAGCTTTGGAATGGCTTTTTGGATGATCGATCAACCTCAGCATCAGTTAGGGGGACCCGCGGAGGGGGTACCGTATGAGTCGGGTATTGCCCCCGACAAGTACCATCCGGCTCCCGCGGGTATTACCCGTAAGGTCCCTATGTGAATTGCCTGCGTAATTCGATTTGAAAAGCTCTCTACGGGTTTTATCGGTGCCCCGCAGTTCTAAGTTAAGATATTTTTCTTATATACGATGCACGAATGTAAAGAGTTTGCTTATGACTTTTGTGTAAAGTGCTTGAAACCCAAGTTTAAGCCTACTAAGCCAAATAAGTATATTTGTTGTGGTAAAAAAATGCAAATAGAAGATGACACGTCAGCACAGTGTTACGAGTGTGGTAAGAACATTCGCAATGCCGTACCTTGTGCTACCAGGGAACAATATTACTCTAACGGAGGTCGTAAGAAGACCCCATACAAGAGAATAATATACTTTAGAGACTGGATGAGTCACATCCAAGGTTTACGCCCGATATATCTTGACAAGCAAGTAAAGAAGAAAATCATAGAACACTTAGAAGAGCCAACCCCGCAAAGCTTAAGGAAGACATTGAAAAAATTAAAGCTAGGGAAATATTACAAAGGTATTCCCTACCTTTTGTCTGAAATTACCGGCAAGTCTATTCCAGAAGTGTCTGAAGATACTATGAGCAGAGACGAGTGGATGTTTTGTCGGCTGGATAAGGATATTCCTTATTACCCTGACGTAATTTACGAAATATTTTACAAAATAGACCCCAAGCACCCCATGTTAGGATGGATTCCGAGAAAATAAAAATGCAAAACTGGCGTTTGTTTTGCCAGAAACCCCACTGGGGAATGCATCGCGCAGAACACCAAGCTATCCCCAGTGGGGTTTTTTGCATTTTGGGCTTACGGGGCTTATTTCGTCCCGCGCCAGAGGCCCTCTAGTACACACATATATCTTTCTTTCGACCCCCCAGGGGGTGAACTCCGGACGGCGTCCCGAGACACCCCCTGACTTTTCCAACTTTTCCTCGCGAAATCCCCCGTCGCAGGGTTGAATCGCACTTTCTATTTTTCCTTATCCACCCCTCCCACGGTTGCAGTGAGTGGGGGAGGCTTTTTTTTCACTCACAGCAACCGGTCCAAATGTGTCTGCAGCAAGGCTTGAACTCTGGGCCTCCCCAGATCCAGATAAATAGAAGATGACACGTCAGCACAGTGTTACGAGTGTGGTAAGAACATTCGCAATGCCGTACCTTGTGCTACCAGGGAACAATATTACTCTAACGGAGGTCGTAAGAAGACCCCATACAAGAGAATAATATACTTTAGAGACTGGATGAGTCACATCCAAGGTTTACGCCCGATATATCTTGACAAGCAAGTAAAGAAGAAAATCATAGACACTTAGAAGAGCCAACCCCGCAAAGCTTAAGGAAGACATTGAAAAAATTAAAACTAGGAAAATATTACAAAGGTATTCCCTACCTTTTGTCTGAAATTACCGGCAAGTCTATTCCAGAAGTGTCTGAAGATACTATGAGCAGAGACGAGTGGATGTTTTGTCGGCTGGATAAGGATATTCCTTATCACCCTGACGTAATTTACGAAATATTTTACAAAATAGACCCCAAGCACCCCATGTTAGGATGGATTCCGAGAAAATAAAAATGCAAAACTGGCGTTTGTTTTGCCAGAAACCCCACTGGGGAATGCATCGCGCAGGACACCAAGCTATCCCCAGTGGGGTTTTTTGCATTTTGGGCTTACGGGGCTTATTTCATCCCGCGCCAGAGGCCCTCTAGTACACACATATATCTTTCTTACGACCCCCCAGGGGGTGAACTCCGGACGGCGTCCCGAGACACCCCCTGACTTTTCCAACTTTTCCTCGCGAAATCCCCCGTCGCAGGGCTGAATCGCACTTTCTATTTTTCCTTATCCACCCCTCCCACGGTTGCAGTGAGTGGGGGAGGCTTTTTTTTCACTCACAGCAACCGGTCCAAATGTGTCTGCAGCAAGGCTTGAACTCTGGGCCTCCCCAGATCCAAAGTCCAAGAACACAAGCGAACGCCAGACACAGGGCGCTTACGTATGTGAAAATTATTATATTTATGTCTTGCACTCTAATTTGCATATGACCCAGACAGCCGGCGTTCAATATGTAAATAGAATCCTTTCACGCCTTTTTAAAAGCAGATGTTTACTGAGCAAGCTTTCTTTGAAGCTCTTCTTTTGCCTCCTGGTAGATCTTTTTGCGAGATTCCTCGGAAAGATCTTTTACGACTGTTTTTTTATTCCTGATGTCCGTCTTTAGTTTCTGGTATTTGTCTTCTTCGGCTAAGATAAGCGAGAATTCTACGTCGTCTATCTTTCTGTCACGCAATGCCTTTGAAACAAGGTCGGTAATAGTATTTACTTTAGCCCTAGACAGAGCTATTGTCGTGTCGTGTTTTGATATTTTCGTGGATAGCTTTTTCATAATGCCCGTAGCAACAGCAGAAATGATACCACAGGCTGCCCCAACGCCGGCCAAAGGAACCCCAACAATTATTCCCGGCCCAGCAAGCGAAGTAGCAACGCCGGAGCCCGTTAACACTACGGATATGGATCCTGAAGTTATCGCAATCTTATGTAGCGTACTTCGGGCTCAAACGTATTTCTTTCTAACTTTTTCGTAGTGTTTCGTCTGCCCTTCCAAGTAAGCCAGGATTAAGTTTGCCTTATTGAGCCTAAAGTTTTCGGCATTCATTTCGTTAGGTGTAGTATAGGGGATATCTGGGTACAACTGAGGTGCCGATGGTATAACATCCATTATATATATACTAATGTACGACGCTTTTGGAAATGAGTTTGGGGAGCAGCCGCATTATGGGGACTACTTAAATCGGGGAGATCTTGAAAAGATGTTTGAGCATCGTCAAGAACCCAATAAGGTGTATGACGATTTGAAACCTACGCCAAAACATCCTAAGATTTTACCGCCCGGTTATGTTAAGCCAAAACCCGAGCATAAAGAAAGGCGAGAGGTAAGCAAGCAACCTAATTTTCCAAAGAATCTATTAATAACCAACCAGGATTACCCATTTTACGATGCTGAAAGAGGCGTAAACGACTTTGATAAGATGGTAACGCATTTGAAGATTCCAGTGGGTAAGCAAACGTTTGACGTAGTAGTAAGGAA
Source organism: Actinia tenebrosa (assembly GCF_029948245.1). Taxonomy (NCBI): domain Eukaryota; kingdom Metazoa; phylum Cnidaria; class Anthozoa; order Actiniaria; family Actiniidae; genus Actinia; species Actinia tenebrosa. The sequence goes on along the minus strand of NW_028292586.1, from coordinate 4,235,426 downwards.
TATCTTTAAGGATTTTAACCTTACGCACACTTCACTTACGCCTGCGCCTGTAGCCTTAAGGGCGGATAGGATAACTCCTACTACGGTGCTAATAGCAACCGCAAATGCCAGCGGAACGCCATACTTCAAAAGGGCCCTTTTTACCTTTTCCTTGGCGGTAAGCCCCAACTCCTTTTCCAGGTTTTCCTTTTGCGCCTGTAATTCCGCAACTCTTACCTGAAGGGTTTCTACTTCCTTTTGGGCGGCCTCCCTTTCCTCTTCGGGGTGAGTTTGGTCGGTAATCATTTCCTGTTTTTCGGCTATGTTTTTTTCCAGGTCTTCAATGGCTTGATCTCTTTGTTTGATTTGCTCTTCTTTGGTGTTGATTTCGGCAACCAACTGCCGCCGTTCCTCCAAAGAGCCGGCTATGGTGATATGCAAGTTTTTGGCTTCTTCCTTACTAATGTCTAGGTCCCGCAGGGCGAGCTCGAAGGCCTTTTGGGCTTGGTCTCTATCGCGTAGGGCTTTGTCTGTTCGTTCTCTCATTTCTATCATTCGCTGATTCTTGTCGTCAAGTTCTCTCTTTTGAGCATCGAGAAGTAGTCGGTTTTGTCTCATGTATTCTGCTTCCCTTTCTTCCAACGTTTCTCGTAGCCCCTCGGTGTGTCTTTCTAGCGCGACCCTTTCGTTCAGGGTTTCCAATCTTTCTAAGTCACTCCTGGTAGCCTCTTTAAAGCCCCTTAATCTCTCCACGTTGACCTTGACCGAGCCGGCATCATCGAAGAGAAGTTGTGGTTTGGTCCAACGGTTAGCGTTGGGATATCTCATGTCTCTGACGCTTATAAGGACTTTATTACCGCGTTCTGTGAGCCTTATGTCGTCGGCCTCGAAGCGGGGATAGCGCTGCCTTAGCTCTTGTGTTGCCCACTCTACGGTTTCCCGCGCGGTTGCTTCCTGCTCGTTCATATTTCGAAGTTCCAAGTACTCGGGGACGGGGCTGCCGCGGTTCTTTGATTGCCACATGCGATTCAAGGAGGTCTTGAAGCTTTTCCACCTACTACCGTACTTGTTTTCTAGGGCCATGTCGTAGATTAGGAGGTCGGTCTCCGCGCCTTGGGTCCATGCGTCGAATTCTTCGTCGTTAATGTCGACTTGGCCTTCTTCGGTAAGGGGGTCAAAATCCGTTCCTTCTACTTCCATTATATATGATAAGCTCAAAGTTAAACCCCAACGTATTACCTAAGCAGGTTGGCGGACTAAAGGCAGAACGCACCTTTCACCGGGTCACCTTTACTCCCAGCAGCGCTAAACCAGGAGAAACCTTGTACGTAGGCGTGCCCCGCCTAACGGATAACCTAGTTTTAGTCCCTGGCACCTTGGCTTTAAGGTTTGACCTAGCGGTGCAGCCCAGTACTGCGGATGAAAGGTGTTGCGTCCATAACGTAGGCCGTAACCTTGTCTCTGAGATGAGAATCAAGTTTGCCGGGGAATCCCTCTTAGACTTAAATAGGTACGATCTGTACACCACGTACAAAGACTTATGGTTGACTGCATTTGACCGCGCGCGAAGGATAGAACAAGAAATTGGTAGCCTCATCCTGCGTAAGGTCCGCACGCCTGTTAAGACGCAGCCCACGGACTCCAGCGGAGAAACCGCAGTAGCAGATGCGAAGCGAATAAAGACGGCCTATGGTAGCAAGTATGTCATCCCGCTGGACTTTGAAGCGATTACGAACCATGGCGTGTATTACCCCAGGCAACTAAGTGAGTTACAGTTCGAAGTAACCCTGGCCGATACGACCAACATCCTTGGAGAGATGTCCACCGCAATTAGCGGGGCTGTTGATCCCTATTCTATCACCAACTTAGAGCTGCAGTATGAGACGGTATACAGCGAAGAGCTGGCCCGTAGCGCTGGCATGGAATATAGCGCCGGAAAGGCATTCCTTTACGACCACGTAGTGATGTACAAGACATTTAGCTTCCTGGATAAGACGGACGAGGTAATTAATGAAAGCATTAACCTCCCCAGGCGCAGCCTCACGGGGCTAATGCTGGTGTTTGCCAAACCCTACGAGGCTGGTAAGCGCGACTCCGAAGCCTTTCACAACCCCAACATTACTAACGTGGGGGTAAATGTCAACGGAGTACCTAACAAGGTCTACTCTCAGGGAATAAAGCCTGCAGACGTGTACAGGGAAGCCGCGCGCAAGTTTGGTGACCAGGTGAGTCCTGAGGAATTCTTTAAGGATAAATATGCGCTGTGGATTGACATGCGCACCATCAACGATGAAACCATGCACGGTCAGGGTCTGCGGCTGGTCAACACCCAAGACGGTATTACTTTGGAGATCAAGCGCACAAAGAATACCTCCGCGGGCGACGGCGACAAAATAAACTGCTACGTCTTCGTGGTGTCTGACGCGCAGCTAAGCGTAGAAATGAATCAGCTAAAGAGCGTTGCATATTAATGACTTCGCTGCGCTCACCCATCAAAGAAAAAAAGTTAAAATATTTCTCAGATATACCATGTTACGCGTCTTCGAAAACAACGGCACCAAACTGCAATGCATAGTGCAAGGCGAAACTTTGTACTTTAAAGCGAAGGAAGTGGCCGCCGCGTTAGGATATGAGCGCCCAAGGAACGCAATCAGAGACCACGTGTCTGAAAAATACCAGAAAAGGTTGGATGAGCTAAAGGGGGCATCGAAACAGTGCCCCTCTAATGCACAGCCTAATTCCGTGTACGTAACCGAGCCCGGGTTGTATGAACTGATATTCAGCTCCAAACTACCCAAGGCCGTAGAGTTCCGCGATTGGGTATTTGAGGAAGTCCTACCCGCGCTGCGTAAGACAAGCAAGTATGAAATAGAGCGGCGCTTCGACAGTCCTAACAAGCTGGTATTCAAAATAGAGAATGAATTCGACCTGCATAAGAAAGTCGTACATTACATCCGCAAGTATTACCCCCAAATGCTCGTGACCCCTGGTCTAGGTGAACTGCAGGACTCCGACGGTAAACGCATAAAGTGTTGGCAGAAAGGATATCAACGCGGTCAACCCGACTTGTTAATCCTCAATGCACACGTGCGATACCGTGGTTTCTGCATAGAGCTGAAGACTCCTAAAGGCATCGGGGTATTATATGAGGACTAACGTCGCCTGTTGCACGAATATGAGAGGAATGGTTATAAAGTAATGATCAGCAACGACTACGATGACATTTGTAGGGATATCATGGAATATTCCCAAGGTATTCGTCTACCGTGCGCCTACTGCTGCAAAAGATTCAAGTCCACGCAGACTCTGAAAACGCATTTGAAAATATTTCATAGGATATATGACGTTTAATGCTGTAAGGCAGATACACTGGCGAGACTTAAAGGAGGGTGTTACGTATGAAATAAAAAATTACGTAGCCTTTGAAGATATTGACAGGCTACGGTTGTTATTGGCGCATGAGGGTGTCACGTACGGCCTGTGGGCGCCGGATCGCGTCAGATACGTCATCGAAGGACAGGAGTTTACGCATCTGAGGTCGTATGGGAAGAAGGATGGCCGCTGGGCCTTTGACGTCGCAAAGTGCGTCCTTCCTTCGCCTCTATGTGGTTAGGCACGTCAAAAGTAGGGTCGCCGGCAGTCGTATCTCTGCTCGGCGACTCTTTTTTAACGATGCAATCTGCGGGGGGTTCACATGTAATACAGTCCATATATACTTAGGGTAATAGTAATCCTCCAAGGAATGCTGCTGCGTAGGCTACCATATATCCACCCCAGAATGTTAAATGGCGGTTAAGACTTTGTTAAGGAAGGCCGGAAACCCTCCTAGAAACCATCCCAGAATGTTAAGGAATGGTTGTTATCTTGTTAAGGAAGGTCGGAAACCATCCCAGAATGTTAAATGGTGGTTAAGACTTTGTTAAGCTACCCGCCAAACTCCTTTGAGAAATGCCTCAGAATGTTAAATGGTGGTTAAGACTTTGTTAAGAGACAGTTGGGTATGTGTTCCTCCTCTCTTACACATCCACATCTCTCACATTGCTGCCTCCAATATTCCCTATTAGTCCATGGGACACCTTCTAACGCGTCAAAGCGGGGTAGCATCCTACTTATCTTCCTAAAGTAGTCTATTCGATTCCTTAGGTAATCATCCTTATGTTCACAACGGCTCATAAGATCGCCGCACTGGTAACAATCCACTCCTTCCAGATCGTACTTCTCTGCAAAGAATTGGTATTTCTTCTCATGTCTTTTCTTATGCGTTTGAAGGCGCTGGCGGCTACGAAGAACCTTATCACAGTAACTACACTGCGTAGTTCTACGGCAAACCCCCTTTTTGACGTGGTACTGCAGCTTCTGAAGAGTGCTGAACTCCCTATTACAGTCATTGCAGACCTTACTGATTGGCTTCTTTGTGCAAACTCCATGCCAAACGTGGTATTGCATTCTTTGTTTGGTACTAAATACCTTCTTACATCTTAAGCAGTCCATATATACTTAACAATATTTTAACCTCCATTTAACATTCTGAGGCATCTTTTGGAGGAGTTTGACGGTAACCTTAACAAGATCTTAACCATATCTTAACATTCTAGGAGGGTTCCTAGGAGGGTTTCCGACCTTCCTTAACAACATTCTACATGGGATATCTCATAAAGTCCACGACGGACTCCTTTGCCCACGTTGCCATCGTTATCAGCGCGCCAAACCGCTCTGCGCGCTTTAGACCGCACATTTCCTCATATAGCTCCTTTACGCGTTCATTCAGCAGGTCTATCTCCTCCCTTTGCATTTCGACCGTCCTCTCCAGGTCTGACTTTTCTTTGACGACGTTAACCATTGCTTTGACTGCTTCCACGGGCTACATATATAAATATAATGAACCCGAATCACATGCCTTGTAACGCTCTGATAGTAGGACCCACCGGCTGCGGAAAGACCCAGTTCGTCGTAGAGCAGCTATTAGGACCCTTTAGATACCGTTTCGACTATATCGTACTGCTTTGCCCCACCTACGTGAATAACCGCACCTGGACGGGCGTGGGCGCGAAAGATGACGACTTCTTTGTAGATATCTTAGACCCTAACGAGTTATCCAGCCACCTTAAGTTCTGGCACAAACAATTTCCTAAAGATACGCAAACCCTCCTTATACTGGACGACATTGCCTGCGGGGATGACGTAAAGCGCCGCACGTCGGAGCTCGTTAAACTCGCCTTTAGCGGCAGACATGACAATATTAGCGTTTGGTTGCTCTCGCAGCAGCTTACCAGTGTCTCCAAGCCTTTTAGGAAAAACATAGGTTCACTTGTCGTCTTCTACACGCCCAGTAAGAGTGATCTGGAAACCATCTTAAGCGACTACGGCGGTGAAATATCCAAGGAAAAGTTACACGAATACATGCGGCATCTAAAGACGCACCAACATTCCAAAATGATCTTCTCTTTGAGGTTTCCGTACACAGTTGGAATCTATGATTCCTAATGTATATGGAGATTGAGCAGCTCATAGATGAAGTCCCCACACAGCTAGACGAAAGTAACCTTAAGGAACAACTTAACATCCTTGTGTCTTCTGGGAAGTGTAAGGAAATGATAGGCAAGGAACTTACCCATGAGCAGGTTAATAAGCTGTCAGAAGAGGAAGTCAAGAAGTTCCATAAGAGGTATGAAGCTGCCCTCGCAAGTAAGACCACCGACGCCGTAGCAGACTCCGCTATCCGACTTGCCACTAAATTGCTTGGACTTGCGCTGCCCATAGACGACGTGGAGCAACTGCGGAAGGACATAAGAGATGACTATGTCATCGCTCAAGAACTTAAGATAACCTGTGGGTGGTTGTCTTTGAAGTGCGGTAAGTTAATGGCGGTGGCAAGTGCGGCTTTGCACGTGGCTCAGCATGTCGACTTGAAGGAACTTACGATGTCTTGGAAGGACTTTAAGAAGAACAGAGAAGTCGAGGCAGCACTTGCTGAGGTCGACAACAAGTCGCCTCAAGAACCTGATCAAGTACCTAGTTAAGTCGCCACAAGTACTTACTCAAGTCATTCTCAAGTCGCCACAAGTACTTAGTCAAGTCATCAAGTCCTTCAAGTCCTTAGATATAAATGGGTCAAGCTGAATCGAAGGCGGAGGAAACACCTCAAGTAGAGGAGCAAAAGATCACCAAGGCCAAATCTCCAGGCAGAGTCGCTGCAGGAAAGAAGCTCGCAGAGATGAACAGGAAGAACAAAGCCAAAAAAGAAGAAAAGGTGGAGGACGAAGGCGAATCCTTTATTAATCCTGGGTACGTCATTGGCGCGTTGGGAGTTGCTATAGCAGCAGGCAGCCTTTACTTGCAATGGAAGGCAGCAAAGCCAAAAGTAGAATTGGAGAAGCAGAATTCCTGTGATGGAGTAATATATATATGGTCGCGTTATCTAAGAACTTTGGAACGGCTGTTGGAACTACTATAGGCATCGCTATAATCGGTTGGACGGGTAGGAAAGTCCTAGGCGAACCGCTCATAGACGACCCCAGTAAGAGCTTCGCTAACTTCGCAAAGATGGCTGCGTCCCTTACCGCCGCCCTCGTGGCAACTGAGTACTTGAAATCTTCTGACGTTATAATATAATGTCGTCCGCAATATTGAAAACTTTTGAAGAGGCTGCTATTATTACGGGTATCGTTGCGGGTATTGGTTGGGTAGGTAAGAAGGTGCTCAAGGAAGAATTTACCGAAGACCCAAGTAAGAGCATTGCCGGCTTTGCTAAGATGACCGCTGCCGTTGGCGGGGCTATCATGCTGAAGGACTATTTGCAGAAGGAAAAGTACATCCCTAATGTATAAATGGCTAGTTTGCTCGCAGGTGGGGTTATTGCAGCTTTAGCATTTACTGGAGCTAATTATGGCGGCCAGTACTTAGACAGATTAGTTAGAGGTGATCACAGCGGAGATTTGGCCGCCGAAAGAAAGAGACACGACTTAGCGCTGGAAAAGTATCAAAGGGACGTGGCGGCTTGGATTAAGAAAAGACAAGCCTACAGGGATTGGTTGGATAAGAACTACCAAGACAAAATGCAGGCGGATAAGAACTTTGAAAATACAGACTACGCCTTTAACCTCTATGCGCAAGCACACCCAGCGGCATCGACGGGGCTAAAAAGGCCTCAGTTTAAGAATTACTACTAGCCTTCTAAGAAACAAAAAGACAATGAGTTGGTCTTCGTAGGAGTTGCAGGGCTGGCAGGAGGCGTAGCTTTGGCGTATTTAGTTTAATCTCGCTACGCGAGCTTCGAGCGTAGAATATAATGATCGTCTTTTTGGAAAGCGACAAAAATAACTTTACAACTTATTTGAATCCCCCCATCAAAGCCTGTAAGGTTCGGCTCATAAGTTGCTCTTTGTACAATTCTTGGTATAATTTAGTCAATGGCATGGTCACCGTACTTAAGGCGCCTGGCAAGTATCAAGGCGAAATGCTGCTCGATGGACATTACACACCAATCACCCTTGCTAAGGAGCTCGCCAAACGCGGTTATACTCTCACCACAGGATTGCCGCACGAAATGACCCTCAAACATAATATGCCAAACTATTCAGTAACTTTTGGAAAGTTTGACCCATTGGGATCTTTATTATGTGCCTCGGGCAAGACGATTACCAACATGGCCATACCTGTGAAATGGAAAGTCGCATCCTCTTACGAAGTCTATTGCGACTTGGTTCATAGTTACAGCAATGGAAAAAAGTCTTCTCTTATGTCCAAGTTTCCACCTCAGGGTAATCCATTCGACCTGGTAGAATACGCTCCCATTTCTTTAAACTATGATTTGTCTCATTTGGTAGAAAGCATAAACATCACTATTAAAGTGGACGGAGAGACGGTAGACTTCAACGGGCGAAAGATCAATCTTGTTTTGGAATTCATATAATGGGTCGAACTGAGGACAAACTTAAGAGGACTTACTACGGGCCTGAAGGCTATTGGAGAGGAGCGTCGGCCATCAAGAAACTTGCAGCCGCGGCCAGGGTATTAGAAGAAACGGCTAAGAATTGGTTAAAAAAACAAACCCTCTGGCAGGTCTATCTTCCCGTGCCCAAGTACATTCCTAGGCCCAGCTTTACCGTAAATGCCCCCAATGAAGTTCATCAGGCGGATTTGCTTTTCTTACCGCACGACAAGGTGAGAAGAAAGACCTATAGATACGCTTTGACCGTAGTCGATATCGCAAGCAGATACAAGGACGCCGAACCCATAACCAGCAAGGATTCTGGGGAAGTCGCAGAAGCCCTAGGTAGGATTTATAAGCGCGCTTTGAAATGGCCTAAGCTGCTGCAAGTGGATGCGGGAACAGAGTTCATGGGTGTGGTCACCAAGACCCTGAAAGACCACAGCACCAAGATTAGAAGAGCCGAAGCTGAGTACCACAGGGGTCAGAGCATCGTCGAAAGATTCAATAAGACCTTGGCCGAGCGCCTCTTTGGGTATCAGTATTGGAAAGAGCTGGAAGATCCCTCCGAGCGCAACAGGGAATGGACTCAGAGGCTCCCCCGGGTCGTCGCGGCTTTGAACAAAGAGGTGGCCAGGGCTACGGGAATGAAACCCAAGGATGCCATAAAAAAGAAACACGTGGAACACAAGTCCTACGTCAGAAGTTCAAGGGCGGTCAGACTGAAGGAAAAAAAGCTCCCCTGTGACATAGTGGTCAGATACCTCTATCAGCCGGGGGAACTCGAAGGCGGCAGTAAGAGAGCCACGGATCCTAACTGGTCTCTGGAAACCTATGAGATTTCGAAGTCCGTCACCAAAGAAGGGCAACCTGTGTTGTATTACCTAGATGGCCCAAGTCGTGGATTCGTCAAGGAAGAGCTGCTCATAGTCCCCAAAGACTCAGAGTAGTGCTGCTCCACGCGCCCGATTACACTCTAGGCATGTCAGTCTTACATTGCCTCTGCAATGCCCGCGTTTATTATTTATACGATACACGGAGAATTGCTGATCGTCATTCGGGTCAAACCTCCACAGTAGAGGTATGTTGCACTTGGCACACCGCGCCCCTTTCTTATAGACGTCGTCCACGCATAGGTCGAACGTCATGTTTTTTCCTTTGTCGTGCCGCTTGTAACGAAGGAGTTTCTTAGCAATGTTTTCTTGTACTCAATGTACTCTACGCGACTTACGGCGGTGTAGATAAGGTTGCTCCAACACAGCCGCTGGTCTATGATCCATAAGGTTTCTTTTATGGTAAGCCCTTGCGCGCTGTGGACTGTCATGCAGAAACCTAAGCGCCAGTATGGATGGGAGGTTTTTTCCCCCACCTTTTCTATGGGCACCCAGGCTTTATCGTGCGTTACTGCGTTCTGCAGTTGGATGTCGGTACCGGGTACGTAAACGTCGCGGCGCTGCATGCGGGTGTCGTGGGGTTTATAACAAACGGGCACGGGATGCGTAGGGAAGCGCTCTTGGTGTATTTTGAGTAAGTCTTTCTGTATGCGAGATTGTGCCGCGCGCTTACTGCTTAGCACCAGATCTTTAGGATGCCAGGCGTATAGGAAGTCCTCGTATTTCTTCGCTCGTACGCGTTTGCGTAGTGTCTTGCATTGGTCGGCGTCGCTAAGACCCCTTAATTCCGCTTTCAGGTTTCTTACTTGATCCTTGCTGCGGTAATCTGTGTTAATTTCCTCCGCATGGTCTACGAAATCTTTCAGCCATTCGTGGGGCATCTCTCCGGCTATTGGAGGAGGCTGGCAGGGATCTCCGGCGAATATTACTTGACATTTCCCTCTTAGGAATTCTACGAATTCTTTGAGGATTTCTAAAGGAACGGTGCAAATCTCATCCCAAAGTATCACCGGAGGTATGTCGTGGATGGCTTCAGGTACCCACTTTTGACCATTCCAACGGAAGAAACTGTGGTAGGTTTGTGCGTCGTGACCCATTTCGCAGAGTTCCCTTTCTAAGCGGTGCGTTGGAGTTAGCACCTTTATTTTAGGAAAGAGTTCTAACACACGCGTCGTCTTACCGCTGCCGCCCGTACCGTAGAGGTAAGAGAAGCCTTGGTAAGAGATTGGGTCCGCAACTGAAGGTAGGGGGTCCGCAGTGGGGGTTACGGAACCACGGGTGTGTTCTCCGTGATATTCTACGCGTTCCCTCCAAGCTTTGATTTCTTCGTCTTTGACGCGCCATTGTCCACTTTCCGCCAACTCGTCTTCTGTGTAGAATTCTTTCATCTTCTCTAAGACGTGTGGTTTCACGTACAAGGAATCCGTAGCTACGCGCGGCACGTCTTCTTTGTCAAACCGTAGGAGCATCGCTAAGAGGTTAATGTGCGCATATGCGAGCATACTGGCACGCAGATGGTAATACTGTGGTCGATGGTCCTGGTAGTAACACAAAGCATTCCATTTGTGTAGTTGATCTTCTACTAAGTAGTCCCATTTCTCCACAGACACCATTGTTCCTTGTTCATGGGCGCGCTTGATAAGGAAGTTTAGTTCGCCTTCGTCCGTTATTAGGCGTCTTTGCATATGTCTCTTACCCTCCTTAGCACCTTGCGTGAACTTTCCTATGACGATTCTTGCGGTTGGGTTGTGCTCCGGTAACCACTTCGTGAAGCTACTGCGGCAAAGTATGGCTTCATGCGCGGTGTATTTTAGCAATTGGCGCTCTTCGAGGAACTTTAACAATGGTACGGGTATCCATTCTTTCTCCTGCAGATGCTTACCATACCAAGCGTAAATTATGGGGTGTAAGCCCTTTGCTAACTTCCAAGAGGTCAGTCTAACAAATCCTGTAGCCGGCGCGTCGTGGTGGCCGTCTAACGAAACACGAAAGAACTGAGAGTCTGGGTGTCCGTAGCGGTCGTAATATTCCTTACAATCTCCTAGGCCTTTGAACGACGCAGGGTAACAATGTTTCATATCTAAGGATACGTATTCTTCCTCGTCGTACTCCATGTTCCAAAGACCGCCGTGGCCGTGTTCTACGCAGGCTTTGGCTATGTCTTTGAATTCTTTGGGGGTCGGTTTCCACCCATTCCTTCTTTTTGCGGCTAAGAAGTCCAAACTACGACTACTTAAGAGCGACTGTCCAGAAATATCGAGCACGGGGCGGCCACAGTCAAAAAATAAAAGTCCTTCATTTTTGGTCTGTAGACACTGTTTGATGTGTTTATGAACGTACTGGGGTCGGTTTTTCGATCTACGTAAAAAATCCGGATTTTTTTGAAAAAAACGATTTCCCCCCGTGTCGGTCTAAAAATTGCTCAAGAAACGGCTGCGAATTACGCTTTCAAAAACATTCTCGCTCCAAGTGAAAACCCAAGTTACAATCAAATTTGCAACTGAATTCAAGAAAAGGGGTGTTGAACAATTGTTCCAGGTGATTTTAGACGTTTTAAACTAAACTTTAGATAGAAAAAATTGCATTCTTCCAGCACAGTTATTCACAGTCTCGATTTTACCTCACATTTATAAAAGCGATTTTTTGCATGTGGCCATTCTCCAATTTTTACAAAACTCAAGCTGTACAATGTTCAAATGATAGAATAACACGAACTACAAAAATTAGTTTGGGTTTTTTCACAGGCCTTATGAAAACGTTATGCGAAGTTGGAAAAATTTGCCATGTAGCAGCAGTTAGGTGGACTCGCGAAGCGCCGGCATTGCCAAAAATCACAAGTCGAAAAACGCCAGGGGGGGGGGGGTGGGTTTTTGGAGGTCGGTAACCCGCGGAACAGGGGGTCTTGCGTGATCCGCCGGCAGCGCGAAAGGTTCCTAACTGCTGCTCTGTTGGGGTCGCAAATGGAGGGAAAGATATTCTTTAGATATACATGGCATCCGTCAACGACATTCAAAACGAAACTGTGCGCAGGTTGGGAAATCAGGTGATGGATAACTCAGATGCGGATTTCGTCTTTGCGACATTCATGGAGGGGAATACAGACAAGACGATGAATCGCGAGATGGCTGAAAGGATAATCAATAGAATGCCGGACGGCGACTACCGTTTGGAGTTGACGTTCGTGAAGTATTTGGACGGCGAGTGGGTGATAGAAAAGGGCCGTAATCCCATCAGGGCGTCTGGCAAGCAGAGTTTGTTCGTCTTGAATAAGCATACGAGACCAGGGGCATTGGAGGGAATTGACATGCTCTTCTATGAGGTCGCTTACCCGGTTACCGTGGTCATTTACGGCGCGTACGAGATTAAGGAGCCGGATGTTAAGAAGTTGCGACCAATGCGACATCCGGGTAATTGTGTCGGGAAGTTGGTAAGAGAGTTCTTCGAAGATTCCTCTCGTGGCGGTAAGCTTACGCCCAAGAGGAGAGAAGCCATCAGGAAATGGGAAAATGACACTTATAAGACTGGAGGCTCTATTGAGAACATCAAGAAGTTAGAGACGGCCTTAGAACGCCGCATACACGTGAAGGACATCACGGACGGTTGCATTTACGAAGGGACGAAAAAATATGGAGGTAGAGGTGCCCCCATTGTCATCTATCAACACAATGGACACGCTTGGCGAGAACTTAGGTTTCCCAAAAAGAAGGAAACTAAGGTTTATAAGATGTCGCCGTTGGCAGAATTGGTCCACGAGAATTCCGTTTGGTTAATGGACGCGGAAGGAAGTCAGTTTATGACGCAGGATGGTACCCTCTACAGGCCTCTAGTAGAACACCAACGCATTCAAAGTGCTTGTGAGACCTTAGGGGAAGACTTTGCAGACGAGGTCCTTAGCTCTCGTAGTTTGGACTTTCTAGCCGCGGAGAAAAGAAACGGCTGGAAGTCCACGCCTAAGGAATTCGCCGACATAGCCAAAGCTTGTGTAGAGCACGGCCATGGAGGTCTGTGGAACATGGAGTATGACGAGAACGAATACGTCTCCTTAGACATGAAACATTGTTACCCCGCCAGTTTTAAAGGCCTCGGGGATTGTAAGGAGTATTACGACCGCTACGGGCATCCAGATTCGCAGTTCTTTCGTGTGTCTTTGCCCGGTAAATACGACGCCCCAGCCACGGGGTTTGTGCGGTTGACCACGTGGAAGTTAGCAAAGGGCTTACATCCGATAATTTACGCGTGGTATGGGAAGCACCTACAGGAGAAAGAATGGATTCCCATACCCTTGTTGAAGTTTCTCGAAGAACGCGGGCTGCTCACGTACACGGCGCATGAAGCCATATTGTGTCACTCCGCCTTCACGCAATGGTTACCGGAGCATAACCCCACTGCTAGGATCGTCATAGGAAAGTTCACCCAGGGTGCAAAAGAAGGAGAAAAGCACATGCAGCGGCGTTTGATAACCGATGACGGAGAGTTGAGCTTCCTCGTAAAACGCGCGCATGAACAAGGATCAATGGTGTCCGTAGAAAAGTGGAATTATTTCATAGAAGGCCAAGGTGAACGACAATGGAATGCGTTGTGTTATTACCAAGATCATCGCCCGCAATATTACCATCTCCGGGCGAGCATGCTTGCATATGCGCATATCAATCTCCTTGCGATGCTGTTGCGTTTTGACAAAGAGGATATCCCACGCGTGGCCACGGATTCCCTCTATGTGAAGCCCGAAGTGTTAGAAAGAATGCGGGAGTTCTACACGGCCGATGAACTCGCGGAAAGTGGTCAATGGCGCGTAAAAAATGAAGAGATAAAAGCCTGGAGAGAACGTGTGGAATACCACGGGAAACATACGAAAGGTGCCATAACCCCCACCGTGGAGCCATTGCCGTCCGTTGTGGACCCCATTTCTTACCAACGCTTTTCGTACCTTTATGGGCCCGGAGGCAGCGGTAAGACCACCAGGGTTTTGGAGTTATTCCCCAGCGTGAAGGTGTTAACGCCGACGCACCGTCTGGAACGAGAATTGACGGAGATGGGCCACGACGCGCAAACGTACCACAGCTTCTTTCGCTGGAATGGTCAAAAGTGGGTGCCGGAAGCAATACGCGACATACCGTCGGTTATATTATGGGATGAGATTTGCACCGTGCCATTAGAAATCCTGCAGGAATTGGTAGACTTCCTCCGTGGGAAGTGTCAAGTGATATTTGCTGGAGATCCATGCCAACCTCCTCCCATTTGCGGAGAAATGCCCCATAAATGGTTGAAGAAGATGGTAGACCACGCGGAGGAAATCAATGCCGACTACCGCAGCAAGGATCAAGTGAGAAACTTAAAGGCGGCATTAAGGGGCCTCAGTGACGCCGAGCAAAACAAGACGCTGCGTAAGCATGTACGAGCGAAGTCTTACGAGGACTTCCTTACCGCGTGGCATCCAGCGGACTTGGTGTTGAGCAGTAAGCGCGCAGCACAATCGCGAATACAGAAAGATCTATTAAAAGTGCACCGCGAAAGATTTCCGGGCCATTTGGTGCCCGTTTGCTATAAGCCTCGCGATACCCGCATGCAGAAGCGTGATGTGTGGGTGCCGGGTACCGACGTGCAACTGCAGAACGCGGTAACGCACGATAAAGCCTGGGTACCCATAGAAAAGGTGGAAAAAATAACCTCCCATCCAGATTGGCGCTTGGGCTATTGCATGACAGTCCACAGCGCGCAAGGGCTTACCATAAAAGAAACCTTATGGATCATAGACCAGCGGCTGTGTTGGAGCAACCTTATCTACACTGCCGTAAGCCGTGTGGAGTATGCCAAACAGTTAAAGAGAGCCTGGGGTCCGCAATTGCGTTACGACCGCACCCCAGAAGACGTAGCCAAAGAGAACATTGCTAAGAAACTCCTTCGCTACAAGCGGCACGACGAAGAAAAAAATATGACGTTCGACCTATGCGCGGACGACGTCTATAAGAAAGGGGCACGGTGTGCCAAGTGTAACATACCTCTACTATGGAGGTTTGACCCAAATGACGATCAGCAGTTCTCCGTGGATCGTATCAACAACAAGCGCGGCCATTGCAGAGGTAACGTAAGACTGACATGCCTAGAGTGCAATCGGGCGCGTGGAGCAGCACTACTCTGAGTCTTTGGGGACCATGAGCAGCTCTTCCTTGACGAATCCACGACTTGGGCCATTTAGGTAATACAACACAGGTTGCCCTTCCTTGGTGACGGACTTCGAAATCTCATACGTTTCCAGAGACCAGTTAGGATCCGTGGCTCTCTTACTGCCACCTTCGAGTTCCCCCGGCTGATAGAGGTATCTGACCACTATGTCGCGGGGGAGCTTTTTTTCCTTCAGTCCGACCGCCCTTGAACTTCTGACGTAGGACTTGTGTTCCACGTGTTTCTTTTTTATAGCATCCTTGGGTTTCATTCCCGTAGCCCTGGCCGCCTCGTTGTTCAAAGCCGCGACGACCTGGGGGAGCCTCTGAGTCCATTCCCTGTTGCGTTTGGAGGGATCTTCCAGCTCTTTCCAATACTGGTATCCAAAGAGACGCTCAGCCAGGGTTTTATTGAATCTTTCGACGATGCTCTGACCCCTGTGGTACTCAGCCTCGGCTCTCCTAATTTTAGTGCTGTGGTCTTTCAGGGTCTTAGTAACCGCGCCCATGAACTCTGTCCCCGCATCCACTTGCAGCAGCTTGGGCCATTTCAAGACGCGCTTATAAATCCTACCTAGGGCTTCTGCGACTTCCCCAGAATCCTTGCTGGTTATGGGTTCGGCGTCCTTGTATCTGCTTGCGATATCAACTACGGTCAAAGCGTACCTATAGGTCTTTCTTCTTATCTTGTCGTGCGGTAAGAAAAGCAAATCCGCCTGATGAACTTCATTAGGGGTATTTACGGTAAAGCTGGGCCTGGGAATGTACTTGGGCACGGGAAGATAAACCTGCCAGAGGGTTTGTTTTCTTAGCCAGTTCTTAGCCGTTTCATCTGATACCCTGGCCGCGGTCGCGAGTTTCTTGATAGCTGATGCTCCTCTCCAATAGCCTTCGGGCCCATAGTAAATCCTTTTGAGTTTGTCCTCTACGCGGCCCATTATATGAATTCCAAAACGAGATTGATCTTACGTCCGTTAAAATCCACCGTCTTTCCGTCCACCTTAATGGTGATGTTTATGCTTTCTACCAAATTAGACAAATCATAGCTTAAAGAAATGGGAGTGTATTCTACCAGGTCAAATGGATTACCCTTAGGTAGGAATTTGGACATAAGAGAAGACTTTTCTCCATTGTTGTAACTATGGACTAAATCGCAATAGACTTCGTAAGAGGATGCGACTTTCCATTTCACAGGTATGGCTGTGTTGGTAATCGTCTTGCCTGAGGCACATAATAAAGATCCCAATGGGTCAGACTTTCCAAAAGTCATTGAATAGTTTGACATATTATGTTTGAGGGTCATTTCGTGCGGCAATCCTGTGGTGAGAGTATAACCGTGTTTTGCTAATTCCTTGGCCAGTGTGATTGGTGTATAATGTCCATCGGGCAGCAATACGGCTTGATAGTTAGATCCTCCTGTATGCTCAGTGACTATGCCCCTAATCAGGTTATACCAAGAATTGTACAAAGAGCAACTTATGAGCCGAACCTTATGGGCTTTAATGGGGGGATTCAAGTAAGTGGTAAAGTCATTCTTGTCGCTTTCCAAAAAGACGATCATTATATTAGATACGCCAAAGCTACGCCTCCCGCCAGCCCTGCGACTCCTACAAAGACCAATTCATTGTCTTTTTGTTTCTTAGAAGGCTGATAGTAATCCTTAAACTGAGGCTTTCTCATTCTAAAGTCGGGGTGCGCTTGCGCATAGAGCTTGAAGGCGTAGTCTGTATTTTCGAAGTTCTTGTCTGCCTGCATCTTGTCTTGGTAGTTCTTGTCCAACCAATCCCTGTAAGCTTGTCTTTTTTCATTCCAAGCCGCCACGTCCCTTTGATATTTCTCCAGCGCTAAGTCGTGCCTCTTCCTTTCGGCGTTAGATTCTGCGTTTCTATCGCCGCTAACTAATTTATCCAGATATCTACCACCATAATTAGCTCCAGTGAATGCTAAAGCTGCAATGACTCCACCTGCGACTAAGCTAACCATTATATGTTAGGCAGGTACTTTTCCTTCTGTAGGTAATTTCTTAGCATGATAGCCCCGCATACGGCAGCGGTCATCTTAGCAAAGTTACTCAGATTTTTACTTGGGTCCTCAGTAAGGTCCTCCTTTAGGACTTTCTTACCTACCCAACCAATACCGGCGATGATGGAGGTTGTGATAGCAGCTTCTTGGACGGCGTCAATTAATTTGGTTGACATTATATTACAAAGCGAGAAGGTTACTCCATTTCAGGGATCTTACTTTTTCTAACCTCCACAGGTGCGTGATATGTTGCGGCCTCCCACTTTACTTTTGGCTTCGTAGCCCGCCATTGTAAGTAAAGGCTGCCTGCTGCTATAGCGACTCCTAACGCGCCGATGACGTAGCCGGGATTCCAAAAGGATCCCTCTTCTTTTTCCTCCACCTTTTCCTCTTTCTTTGCTTTGTTCTTCCTGTTCATCTCCGCGAGCTTCTTCCCCGCGGCAACTCTGCCTGGAGATTTAGCCTTGGTAATCTTTTGCTCGGGCTGCTCTGCCTTCGACTCTGGTTCACTCATTTATATCTAAGGACTTGAAGGACTTGATAAGTACTTGAGAATGACTTAAGGATGACTTGACAATGACTTGACTAAGTACTTGACAATGACTTAAGGACGACTTGACTAAGTACTTGACAATGACTTAAGGACGACTTGACTAAGTACTTGACTAAGTACTTACGAATGAGTTGACTAAGTACTTGAGACGACTTGATCAGGTACCTCAGTAAGTGCTGCCTGGAAGACCTTTTCGACTTCTCTGTCCTTCTTGAAGTCCTTCCAAGATGTTCCGAAGGAACCTAGTACCTCCTTCAAGTCGACATGCTGAGCTACGTGCAAAGCCACAGAGGCGACTGCCATTAACTTACCGCACTTCAAAGACAACCACCCACAGGTTATCTTAAGTTCTTGGGATATGACATAGTCATCTCTTATGTCCTTCTGTAGTTGCTCCACGTCGTCTATGGGCAGTGCAAGTCCAAGCAATTTAGTCGCAAGTCGGATAGCGGAGTCTGCTACGGCGTCCGTGGTCTTACTTGCAAGGGCAGCCTCATACCTCTTATGGAACTTCTTGACTTCATCTTCTGACAACTTATTAACCTGCTCATGGGTAAGTTCCTTGCCTATCATTTCTTTGCACTTCCCAGAAGACACAAGGATGTTAAGTTGTTCCTTGAGGTTACTTTCATCTAACTGCGTGGGGACTTCATCTAAGAGCTGCTCAATGTCCATATACATTAGGAATCATAGATTCCAACCGTGTAGGGAAACCTCAAAGAGAAGATCATCTTGGAATGTTGGTGCGTCTTTAAATGCCGCATGTATTCATGCAACTGTTCCTTGGATATCTCACCGCCGTAGTCGCTTAAGATGGTTTCCAGGTCGCTCCGGCTCGGAGTATAAAATACGACAAGTGAACCTATGTTTTCCCTAAAAGGCTTAGAGACGCTGGTAAGCTGCTGCGAGAGCAACCAAACGCTAATATTGTCATGCCTACCGCTGAAGGCGAGTTTAACGAGCTCGGAAGTGCGTCTTTTTACGTCGTCCCCGCAGGCGATGTCATCCAATATGAGTAAAGTCTGTGTATCTTTAGGGAATTGCTTATGCCAGAACTTAAGATGGCTGGATAACTCATTAGGGTCTAAGATATCTACGAAGAAGTCGTCATCTTTCACTCCTACGCCCGTCCAGGTGCGGTTATTCACGTAGGTGGGGCATAATAGCACAATATAGTCGAAACGGTATCTAAAGGGTCCTAATAGCTGCTCTACCACGAACTGGGTCTTTCCGCAGCCGGTGGGTCCTACTATCAGAGCATTGCAGGGAATATGGTTCGGATCCATTATATATACGATGGACCCAGTGGAAGCAGTAAGAAGGATTGCCGCCGACGCAAAAGATAAAAGAGACACCATAGAAATGCAAAGGGAGGAGATCGATCGGCTGCGGGAGCGCGTGCAGGAATTGTATGATGAAATGTGCGGTCTGAAGCGCGCGGAAAGGTTTGGTGCCTTGTTGACGATGGCCGGTTGGGCGAAAGAAAGCATTAAGGACTTTATGCGATATCCGCTGTAGAGTCGTTTAAAAGACACCTCAGAATGTTAAGTATAAGGTTGTTAAATTGTTAAGGATGTTACTTCTAAGAAAAAAGACACCTTAGAATGTTAAAGATAAGGTTATCATATTGTTAGAGACATATGCATGCTGCTTTAAAAGATGTCTTAGAATGTTAAGTGTATGGTTGTTAAATTGTTAAAGATATACGTATGAGTCATTTAGAAGACACCTTAGAATGTTAAAGATAAGGTTATCATATCGTTAAAGATATACGTATGAGTCATTTAGAAGACACCTTAGAATGTTAAAGATAAGGTTATCATATTGTTAAAGACATATGCATGCTGCTTTAAAAGATGTCTTAGAATGTTAAGTGTATGGTTGTTAAATTGTTAAAGATATACGTATGAGTCATTTAAAAGACACCTTAGAATGTTAACTATAAGGTTGTTAAATTGTTAAGTATGTCTTGCATGTTACTTCTAAAAGACACCTAAGAATGTTAAGCACAAGGTTGTTAAATTGTTAAAGATATACTGCGTGTGCTGTTTAAAAGACACCTTAGAATGTTAACTATAAGGTTGTTAAGGATGTCTTGCATGTTACTTCTAAAAGACACTTCAGAATGTCGAGTATAAGGTCGTTAAATTGTTAAAGACTATTATTTCTTTTTTTAAGAAAATATACCTAAGGATAAGGATATTTCTTTTCTTAAAAAAAAGAAGAGATAATAGTCTTTAACAATATGATAACCTTATCTTTAACATTCTGAGGTGTCTTTTAAAGCAGCACGTGCAGACATACTTAACAATATAACAACCTTATATTTAACATTCTGAAGTGTCTTTTAAAGCAGCATACGTATATCCTTAACAATATGATAACCTTATCTTTAACATTCTGAGGTGTCTTTTAAAGCAGCATGCATATGTCTTTAACAATATGATAACCTTATCTTTAACATTCTGAGGTGTCTTTTAAACGACTCATGCATATGTCTTTAACAATTTAACAACCTTATACTTAACATTCTAAGACATCTTTTTTTTCTTAGAAGTAACATCCTTAACAATTTAACAACCTTATACTTAACATTCTTAGGTGTCTTTTAAAAGCAGCATATATCTTTAACAATTTAACAACCTTATACTTAACATTCTTAAGTGTCTTTTAAACGCAGCTTATGCTCCCGTAGACCTGTTTTAAAAGACACTGCAGAATGTTAACAATAAAGTTAAAAATACGTTATATTGTGGTTAAGGTACACTTAAGTATAAATGAACTGTTCAATGTGTAAAAAGGTGTTCAGCACCAAGCAAAGACTACAATACCACGTTCGTCGTGGCGTTTGCACAAAGAAACCAATTAGTAAAGTTTGTAAGGATTGTGGTAAAGAATTCAGCACCGTTCAAAAGATGCGACAACATCAAGACAAACGCATTTGTGGGCTTTGTAAGGGCTGTAATAAGGAATTCCCTAACACCTCCGAGCACCTGAAAAGGGGCGTCTGTGAACAAAGCAGACAGTGTAGTTTCTGTAATAAGATACTAAGCAGTCGTCAACGTCTACAGACGCATCGGAAAACACACGAAGTCAACTATCGATTTCTCTTTGGGAGCTACGACTTGGAAGGCGTGGATTGCCACCAATGTGCGGATATGATGAGTCGCTGCCCGCATAAAGAGGATTACTTAAGGAATCGCATAGATTACCATAAGAAGATAGTCCGTACTTACCCCTCTTTCGAACGCGCAGAAGGCGTTCCGTGGACTAAAAGGGAGTATTGGAGGCAGGAGTGCGACCGTTGTGGTTGCATCAGAGAAGAGGAACATATCTTCAACTGCCTCGACAAATAAACGTCCTTAACAATATAACAACCTTATACTCAACATTCTGAGACCCTTTTAGAATGGGATTTGCGCAAATCCCATTCTTATTTTTTCTTGTTGTTTGTTAAGTATCATCAAAACCCCCTTTAAAGGTATATGCTAGCCTACGCAGCCGCATTCTTAGGAGGATTCCTAATCGCCCTTTCAATATATGGACTGTATTACGTGCGAACTACCAGCCGATTGCATTACGCCGCCGCGTAAAAAATACACCTGCCTTCATTGCGGCAAGGTATTTCTTGAAGGATCCCATTGGTGCTCCGCGGAGCAGCGGACTTTAGCAGACATTACGAATGCAGAGGACTCTCAGGCTCATTCTTGACTACGTCAAATACCCACCTGCCATCCTTTTTACCATGGCTCGTAACATGGGTAACGTCCTGCCCTTCGATGGCGTACCTTATCCTATCGGGCGCCCAAAGGGTGTATGTTCTTTTTTTATTCTTTAAGACCAAACGCAGGCGGTCCAAGTCTTCAAAGACCACATAATTCTTTATCTCGTAAATCTCCCCCACCACCAAATCCCTCCAGTGCGTTTGTATGAACTTTAACTCGTTAAATTTATCCTTGTCCATATATTCTATGAAATATCTTTAAGTGTGTTGCCAAAGTCTCCGAGGTTTTAAAGCCCTTACAGCACCACCTGCAGGGAATTCGTAGGTGTTCAGCATACGCAGTGATCTCCCTGCAAATGACATCGTAGTCGCTGCTTATGAGCACCTTATAGTCGTTTTCTTCATACCTCTGTAAGAGCAGTTGCTGATCCTCAGATAACCTGCCATTGCCTTTTGGGGTCTTTAGCTCTATGCAGAATCCACAGTAATGTGTGTGCGCATTCAAGATCATTAAGTCGGGTTGACCGCGTTGATATCCTTTCTGCCAGCACTTTATACGTTTGCCGTCTGAATCCTGCAGTTCGCCTAGACCAGGGGCTATGAGCATTTGGGGGTAAAACTTGCGGATGTAGTCCACCACCTTTTTATGCAGGTCAAACTCATTTTCTATCTTGAATACCAACTTGTTTGGACCGTCGAAGCGCTTGTCTATTGCATATTTACCCGTCTTACGCAGCGCGGGTAGGACTTCCTCGAAGACCCAATCACGAAACTCCACAGCTTTGGGTAGTTTGGAGCTAAATATCAGTTCGTACAAACCAGGTTCGGATATAAACACGGCATTTGGTTGCGTAGTAAAGGAGCGGTGATTCGCAGCCCCTCGTAGATCAACCCATCTTTTCTGGTATTTCTCAGATACGTGTGCTCTAATTGCATCTCTAGGGCGCTCATAGCCCAACGCCAAAGCCACCTCCTTCGCTTTAAAGTACAAAGTTTCGCCTTGCACTATGCATTGCAGTTTCGTACCGTTGTTTTCAAATATTTGCAGCATTGTATATCTAAGAAATATTTTAACCTTAATATGCAACACTTTTAAGTTGGTTCATTTCCACGCTCAGTTGCGCGTCTGAGACGACGAAGACGTAGCAGTTTATCTTGTCGCTGTCGCCGGCACTGGTGTTCTTGGTGCGCTTGATCTCCAATGTTATGCCATCCTGGGTGTTTACTAGACGTAAACCCTGACCATGCAGGTCTTCGTCGTTAATGGTGCGCATATCGATCCACAGCGTGTACTTATCCTTAAAGAATTCCTCGGGGCTAATTTGGTCGCCAAACTTACGCTTTGCCTCCCTGTAAACGTCTGCGGGCTTTATTCCCTGGGAGTAAACCTTGTTTGGAACGCCGTTGACATTTACCCCCACGTTGGTAATGTTGGGGTTATGAAAGGCTTCAGAGTCGCGCTTACCGGCTTCGTAGGGTTTGGCAAACACCAGCATTAACCCCGTGAGACTTCTTCGGGGGAGGTTAATGCTTTGGTTGATAACCTCATCCGTCTTATCCAAGAAACTGAACGTCTTATACATCACTACGTGGTCGTAAAGGAATGCCTTTCCGGAGCTGTATTCCATGCCAGCGCTACGTGCCAGCTCTTCGCTGTACACGGTTTCGTACTGTAATTCTAGATTAGTGATAGAATAAGGATCAACAGTCCCGCTAATTGCGCTGTCCATGCCTCCAATGACGTTCGTAGTGTCCGCCAAGGTTACTTCAAACTGTAACTCGGATAACTGTCTGGGGTAATACACGCCATGGTTCGTAATTACTTCAAAGTCCAAAGGGATAACGTATTTGGTACCGTACGCAGTTACTACCCTTGTTGCGTCTGCTACTGCGGTTGCTCCGCTGGAGTCAGTAGGCGCCGGGTTAGTATCGCTGCGAAGCTTACGAAGAATAACGCTTCCGATTCCCTGCTCTATCTTTTGTGCACGGTCAAAGGCTGTTAGCCACAGATCCTTATACGTGGTGTACAGGTCGTACCTATTTAAGTCTAAGAGGGATTCCCCGGCAAACTTGATTCTCATCTTAGAGACGAGGTTCCTACCCACGTTATTGACGGTGTAGCGCTTGTCCTTGGTGCTTGGTTGTATTGCTAGGTCAAACCTTAACGCCAGGGTGCCAGGAACCAATACTAGGTTATCCGTTAGGCGGGGAACGCCCACATACAGCGTTTCTCCAGGCTTTGCGCTGCTGGGCGTGAATGTGACCCGATGAAAGGTGCGTTCTGCTTTCAGCCCGCCAACCTGCTTAGGTAATACGTTGGGATTTAACTTTGAGCTTATCATATATAATGGAAGTAGAAGGAACGGATTTTGATCCCCTTACCGAAGAAGGCCAAGTCGACATTAACGATGAAGAATATGAGTCTTTACTTCCTAATGACAATGTAGACCCCCGAGGCCTTTTTGATAAATTGCTGAGCAAGTATGGCGTCAGGGCCCGCGATGCTATGCGTTCTTTGAGAGATAAATTCAAGTCTAAGAACCCCCACACGCCCATTCCAGAATACTTACAAATGGAATCCCTTGGCGTGCGGTCGGACTTAATAGCGAACATCATCGAGGACCTAAGGGAGCGATACCCAAACATAAACCTGGCTCTCTTAGACTTCCAAATAGGAGACAAAGGGCAGGTTCAAGTTAGAGAATCGGGTAGGGAAAAATGGCACAACCTGTATCAAAGGAAGAATTCCAGCCTGCTTAACAACCAGCTTCCAAAAGGAGTCACAAATGCGCTGGGAGCGCCCAACTTGACGATGCTAAGCACTTCGACTCAAAGGGATACAGAAGTTGCCAGGGAGGCCTTTGTTAGTCGCCTTTCACTGCCGGGTAGCGAAGATGCCCTCAGATCCGCAATCAGACTGCAAGAGGAGCGTCAAGAAAGACTTAGCCAATTGGGGAGCGACGAGACTGCTGAAAAGGAAGCACTTAAGAAGGAAATACAGGAAAATAACATAACCATCGATGACCTTACGCGACAACTCGACTACGTAACCAAGAAAGAAGGCGGTATCGTCAGTCGCTTCGAAGCCGTCCAGGAGGAAAACCAAGCATTGCATGAGCGCATAGAAGAATTGGAAGACGAATTCATTAAACAAAATAAACTAACTACTAAAAGCCATGCCGACGAAATCGTAGACTTTAGGAATAGACTTTCTAAGGCGTTGGACGAAAAAAGCGACGCAAGGAATCAGCTAAGGGCTGCTTTGAATGAAGCGGCGGGAAAAGACACGGAACTACAGCGCTTAGGACAAGAATTAATGGAGTCTGTTGACAGAGAAAGGCAATTGATGGTGGACAAGGCAGTGGCGGAGGAACAAATACGGCAACTTCGACAGGCCGTCGAAGACTTGGAGTACGAAATAGATCGACAGCGAGTAATAATCGAAGATCAAACTCGCCCTGAAGAAGAAAGGGAGGCAGCCCAAAAGGAAGTAGAAACCCTTCAGGAAAGACTGGCGGAATTACAAACGCAAATAGAAGGTAAGGAAAAGGAGCTGGGGCTTACCACCAAGGAAAAGATAAAAAGAGCCCTTTTGAAATATGGCGTTCCGCTGGCATTTGCGGTCGCTATTTCGAGCGTAGTAGGCGTGATCTTGTCCGCGCTTAAGGCTACAGGCGCGGGCGTAAAGAAATTAGGCAATGGGCTGACGGACTTGGGAAAAAAGATGGCAGCCGGTCTTCCTGGGCTGCTGGGTTCGGTTGTTTCCTTGGCACTTAGGGCCGGCGGTGAACTGTTGAAGTTCGTAGGGAATAACATTTGGATCTTGGTTGTCGCTATTGGAGTGGTACTCCTGAAGAAGATGAAGGCTTAATCTTATCCTTGTGTATTACTGGGGGCTTATCGTCGTCGGGTGCACGGGGTGTTCTCGACTTGGGATAAGTAAAGATAGTATTCGCGCCGCCCTGATAATGCGGAACTAGCGGCAGCACACTCATGGTGCTAATGGGCTTATGATTCCAAGTAGCATCCGTCGAAGGGTTAACAGTCGGGGCGGCATTTATTCGTATGCGGCCGGCATCGCTGGGGCGAACTTGAAGCTTCGCATATTGGCAATTAGCTATCATATGGAAAGTTACGGGTGTTATGTCTTCCGTTTGCGGAGGAACGGGCTCCGACGAAAAATGAGTTGGATGCCTGGTATTACTTTTTACCCTGTATGGCGGTAATGGGTGGTTATTCTCATCAACGATCCTAAAACCGGCATTGCATGAGTACCCCGCCGAAATACAAATAGTGCACATGATTAATCCTAGGCCTCCAACCTCCACCCACAATCCGGCGTCTTGCCACTTGTCGCCCACGTACTCCTTTTCCTCCAGGTAATGGAGAAACCAATCTTCCTTCGCGTGTGGATTCATATATTTCAGGGAATAAATTTGCTTCTAAAGGCTAAGCACCGTAAGAGTGCTAATGGTAGCGTGATTATAAGGTCGATCTCTTTGGTCATGTATGCTATTTATCGTTACTACGCCCGTGTCGTCTACTCTCATTTGCAGCTTTACCTTCCCATGGCAATCAGCAACCATGTGGAAAGTCCAAACCGATAGATTTTCGGCGCTGCCGGGGTTGGGCTCTACGGAGAAATGCGTAGGCTCCCTGTTGTTTGTCTTATTTCTCATAGGCTGCAGTACGCCATTCTCATCCAGGAACCTAAAGCCCACGTTGGCGTGGCTACTCGTGCCAATGCAAATACTACAAAGGATTAACTTCTTTCCCGAGTAGTTCAAATTCACGGACATGCCCGTGACATCAACCCAAGATGCCTGGGTGTATTTTTTCTCGCCTGTGTAAGTCGTATAGACACAATCTACTCCAGCTACGTAGGGGTTGTTCATCGCCATATATAATAGCTCAAACCAATGCTTGCAGCTGCTAAGCCGGCCTTTAGTAAGTTATGGTCATATTCCTCCTCTTTTTTAGGCGCTCGGTATGGTTCTTTCTTAGGCGCTCGGTATGGTTCTTTTTTAGGTGGTTGGTACACTTTTTTAGGCTGTTCGACTAAGTGCCTCCTAATGGTGTCAGAGTTCACGTCGTTCACCCCAAACTTCATATCCTTAGTAGCTCGTTGAAGTTTGTTGTTGTATCCTACTACAGAGCCAGTATTTATAGATAAATTACTAGGCATTAACCAACAACCCGGGGCTACTGCATAGTCCAACCTTGCCTTAGAATTTTGTATAGCTAGTTGGTAACGCTGTACGCCCTTGCTAATGTCGCCCTCCAAGATTGAACTTTCGAATAAGATCAAGGCTTCGGCTCGCGTCTCTTCTGCGGCGCCGGTATTCCCCACTATGCTTGATCGGGTATTTACCTGAGCTCCAAGGATAGAATACACGTAAGCTTCTATGCTGCGGTTTAAACGGGCAAGGCCGGCTTTGGTTAACCCTTTACCTTCTGGGGGTATAAAGTTAAAGTATTGCTTCGTTTGCTCGTCGTTGGTAATCTTAATAATCAGTGGATTGGCCCCTGCATACTTACCACCCTCGTCTTTGAACAGAGGTCCGTCTCTGACTTCCTTAGTGGTCTTGGCATTTGGTTCGAAGAAGGTGCTACTGTCGTGAGTTTCTTTATGATACCCAGTGTTCCATCGTAGATTCAATGCATGAACTTCCTTATCGCTTAGCTCGTGTCCACCAATCCCCCAATAAGCCCAAATATGTCCCAAACCATTGTTAGCGCCCGTAGTGCATCGGAAATTCTTCCCTACAACACCAAACTCCTTACAAAGTCTATCATAAGCCGGCACGCTGTATTTGTTATCTCTTGGATAAAACGCGGCATCTCCCGGCAGCGCAATAACACCCATTTCATGTAGTATTCTTCGAACGGTAAAGTGAAAATGAAACATAAATATCGACTCCTTCATCAAGTTTGCACTTACACCACAGCCGCTAGTGGCACACCAAACTGCAAAGTTCAACTGCTGCGGCCAATAACGCATGTTATGACCACTTAACCATTCATGAGATTCCTTAGCGGTGGTATGATTAATGGGCACGTTTTTGAAGATATCTCGCACCTTTAACGGAAAGGAATGGTTGTTAGAGATCCGCATGTTCAACGTTAGGTCCAGGCTTGGATGTTTATCGAATGACACCGCGGGTATTGGATAAGTACTGGTACCCAGCAATAATTCCTTTGACCAACCTTGTACGGGTTTAGGCCTAGGCGTTACCGTGGGATGCTGCACAGATACCGTAGGCGTGGAATGCTGCAGCTGATTGTCTATTTGCCCCACCAGCGTAGGTTTCAAGTCCGCATTGCTGTACATTCTGGAGCCGTTATAGTAAATACCGTCGGGTCTTCTTTCAAACTTACTAGGGTCTGCATGTGGAAACATCTTCCTAAAGGCCCTCCAGTTCCAGTAATCCCTGTTGTCATGATGTGGCTGCTCCTCTATGTTATTCCCAAAGGCGTCGTACATTAGTATATATAATGGATGTTATACCATCAGCACCTCCACTTTATCCTGATTTACCTAGGGAGGGACCTAACGAATTAAATGCCGAGAACTTTCGTCTGAATAAAGCAAACTTAATACTGGCTTACTTGGAAGGGCAAGCGAAACACTACGAAGAGGTTAGAAAAAAGTATGCTAGAGCCCGAAGCATACTACATAAAATAGCGATAACTTCCGGCTCCATGTCCGTGGCTCTTACAGGCACTGGCGTTGCTACCTCACTCACCGGACCTGGAATAGTCGTTGGCGTTCCTTTGGCCAGCGTTGGAGCCGTCTGCGGCATTGTTTCCGCTGTTACGACAGGTATTATAAAGCAATTGTCCGGTAAGATATCCAAGCACGACACACACATAGCCCTAGCAAGAGCAAAGGCTAACACCATCGCCGACTTAGTCTCCAAGGCTCTGCAGGACCGCCGCATAGACGACACGGAGTTCTCTTTGATCCTCGCGGAGGAAAACAAATACGGGGAGCTAAAGTCGGGTAATAAAAAAACCATCGTAAAAGATCTTTCCGAGGAATCTCGCAAAAAGATCTACCAGGAGGCAAAAGAAGAGCTGCAAAGAAAGCTCGCTCAGTAGACATTTGCTTTGAAAAGAACGTAGGGGGATTTCGGCTGCACATTTCATCTTCTCGGAATCCATTCTAATAGGGGGTGGTTGGAGTCAATTTTGTAAAATATTTCATAGATTACGTCGGGGTAATAAGGAATATCCTTATCCAGCTGACAGAATAACCACTCGGCCCTTTGCATATCTGGGACATGAGGAATAGACTTACCGGTAATTTCAGACAAAAGATAGGGAATGGCTTTGTAATATTTCCCTAGCTTTAATTTTTTCAATGTCTTCCGTAGACTTTGTGGGGTTGGCTCTTCTAAATGGTCTATGATTTTCTGCCTTACTTCATCGTCTAAATATACCGGATGTAAACCTTGGATATGACTCATCCAGTCTCGGAAGTATTTTATTCTTTTGTATGGCGTTTTCTTACGACCTCCATTGGCGTAATACTGCTCTCTGGTAGCATTTGGTACGGCATTACGAATATTCTTACCACACTCGTAACACTGTGCTGACGTGTCGTCTTCTATTTGCATTTTTTTACCACAACACCAAAAGGGTTCTGGCTTAGGTACGATAACTTTAGGTCTTAGACAAATCACACAGAAGTCATTGGTGAACTTCTTACATTCATGCATCGTATATTTATAAGATATTTTAACCTCCGTTTGCAGTACCCAACAGAGCAGCAGTTAGGAACCTTTCGCGCTGCCGGCGGATCACGCAAGACCCCCTGTTCCGCGGGTTACCGACCTCCAAAAACCCACCCCCCCCCCCCTGGCGTTTTTCGACTTGTGATTTTTGGCAATGCCGGCGCTTCGCGAGTCCACCTAACTGCTGCTCATGTAAATATGCAAATTAGCAGTTTGTTTACATCTCCACACCACAGATCACGGCCGCGAAAAAAGTCATCTAAAATAGTTTTAACAGCTTATTAATCCACACATTAGCCTATCTAAGGACTATCTAAGCATGATTGGCCTCTGTTATTATTTTAAACGATTATTTGTTGAAGTTAAGCCTACACTTTCGGTGTTGAAGACACTCAGCTTGCTTGCCTCGGTGGCATTCCATCGGTGCGTAGTAAACT
This sequence comes from Actinia tenebrosa, assembly GCF_029948245.1. Lineage (NCBI taxonomy): Eukaryota > Metazoa > Cnidaria > Anthozoa > Actiniaria > Actiniidae > Actinia > Actinia tenebrosa. The sequence goes on along the minus strand of NW_028292586.1, from coordinate 4,205,991 downwards.
TAGTAATCATAAATGACTGTTAACATGCTCTATAAACGTTACTATTCCTCACTAGTGGTATCCAGCTTATCACATAGTATTTTCACATACTGAGTATGCTTGAAAGTTTGCATTACTTTGTAAATAAGCAGGGATCAAACCTGTCAAAGCGGATTATGAGAGCTGATGGTGTGACAAACGACAGTTTGCGCGGAGCCGGACGTGACGTCGTTTGGTACAGTACGTTTTTTATTGCCTGAACATCTTGTGATTTTGCATAAACTAAAGAGAATCACTCGTTATCAAGACTCTCTATGAGCTTTCAATGATATTGTTCTTTACGACAAAAAGACCCCGATTTGAATAAGGCTGCGTTCATATTGTATGGCAGAAGGGGCGGGGGCAGATGAAATCTTTAAATGACAAAACAATTCTTAAGACCACCCAAAAGTCCCCCATTTCTCTGAAAAAAGGTTTTCAACCTACCTACCCCCCCCCCTTTTTATTGGTAAAACATTTTCCGATCCCCCCTAAATTTCATCTGCCCCCCCCCCCCCCCCCCCTTCACCACCACTCTCTGCCATACATTATGAACGCATCCTAATGTTCAGACATCAAAGAACTAGTTTATATAACAAGTTAACTGGAATCATCGAACCACATCCCACATCGATTTGCAATCAAGTAGCTTGCGTCCCTCGTGTTGTTCGACTTAACAAAGTCAATTCTTCCATTCGTAAGATAACTTCACTCCCCAAGACTATTTCTATATGTGTAAGGGACTGGTCATAAAGTATGGGGGGTTGGGGGGCAAAATCAGGGGATGGGTCACATAATTTTGAACTCCTTAAAAGGGGTGGGCTGTTGATAAAATTTGACAACTAAAATGGGTGGGCCTGCAATTTTGCTTCTAAACTGGTTTTGGGTCATCAGGATTTTCAGCATCATTTTATGTGGGCCACGATAAAGAACACTGATTCTATTCTGATTTTGCCCCCCCCGACCCCCCCGATATTTTATGACCAGTCCCGAATCAATGATGTAGTAGCGTCAAGCTTGCACAATTTCATGACTGAGCACTGCGCAAGTAGTCATGGCGTCGTATAGACCGTATATATTAGTCAATGTAATGCTAGCAATCCACCAACCTTCCTGAACCAACAGTAAGAAAAACACCAGTCTCTTATAACACAGTTTTCGATCCACTTTTGCTCAAACCCCACTCTGCTTTTGGATTCCTTTTGACATCGGCTTTGTGCTGAGAAAGAGTTACGGGTACAGAACATTTCACTGATGTCCGTTTCCAGCCGACGCCCAAACGCACGGTGATTCCGACAGATTGCAAGGTTGTCTATGTTTCTAGAGGGCTCAAAAATACATAGTCTTGCGAGAATTAATTCGACCTCGGTTTCAACTTCAACTATACTAAAACATCGTTTGTCCTCAGCGATATCCCGTTTACATCTTGTCAAAGGAACGTTAGTGACAGATCTACTTCTTTCTTTTGGGTCAAACCCACAATGACCACCAATGATAGCTTGAAAGGAACATGATTCACGAGCCTCCATAATTGATGCTCACCATAATTAACAAATTTCTATACTGACTATAAACACTTTGTTAAAAGCTGCTTTTATTTTTGTCTACCTGGAAATGTACAACAAATTTTTGGAATTTGATTGAAACTATCAAATTCCTGGACATTTCGGCCACACACGCGTCATGTTCAGATCACAGTTCTATCAAATCGCACTATCGACATAAAATGTTATTTATATATATATATATATATATACTTTAAAATGTATTTTCTTTTTTCTCATAGTCTTATATCAGATTTACGCTTCCACGAAACCAGGCGAGTTTATCATACATTCGATCTATTGTACAGCCATGAAGCTAGTGGGGTAGGGGAGTGGGAATTGTATATCAGGCTACAACTGCACTCATTATACATGTAACCAATTTTAAACATGACTTCGATCAAGCAAGAAAACATATGACAGCTAAAAAAAACAAATCTTGATAATGAGTGATTCTCTTTAGTCTATACAAAATCACAAGATGTTCAGGCAATAAAAAACGTACTGTACCAAACGACGTCACGTCCGGCTCCGCGCAAACTGTCGTTTGTCACGCCATCAGCTCTCATAATCCGCTTTGACAGGTTTGATCCCTGCTTATTTACAAAGTAATGCAAACTTTCAAGCATACTCAGTATGTGAAAATACTATGTGATAAGCTGGATACCACTAGTGAGGAATAGTAACGTTTATAGAGCATGTTAACAGTCATTTATGATTACTAAGTTTACTACGCACCGATGGAATGCCACCGAGGCAAGCAAGCTGAGTGTCTTCAACACCGAAAGTGTAGGCTTAACTTCAACAAATAATCGTTTAAAATAATAACAGAGGCCAATCATGCTTAGATAGTCCTTAGATAGGCTAATGTGTGGATTAATAAGCTGTTAAAACTATTTTAGATGACTTTTTTCGCGGCCGTGATCTGTGGTGTGGAGATGTAAACAAACTGCTAATTTGCATATTTACATGGCAAATTTTTCCAACTTCGCATAACGTTTTCATAAGGCCTGTGAAAAAACCCAAACTAATTTTTGTAGTTCGTGTTATTATATCATTTGAACATTGTACAGCTTGAGTTTTGTAAAAATTGGAGAATGGCCACATGCAAGAAATCGCTTTTATAAATGTGAGGTAAAATCGAGACTGTGAATAACTGTGCTGGAAGAATGCAATTTTTTCTATCTAAAGTTTAGTTTAAAACGTCTAAAATCACCTGGAACAATTGTTCAACACCCCTTTTCTTGAATTCAGTTGCAAATTTGATTGTAACTTGGGTTTTCACTTGGAGCGAGAATGTTTTTGAAAGCGTAATTCGCAGCCGTTTCTTGAGCAATTTTTAGACCGACACGGGGTGAAATCGTTTTTTTCAAAAAAATCCGGATTTTTTACGTAGATCGAAAAACCGACCCCAGTACGTTCATAAACACATCAAACAGTGTCTACAGACCAAAAATGAAGGACTTTTATTTTTTTGATTGTGGCCACAAATTTTCGATTTTGCTCGATATTTCTGGACAGTCGCTCTTAATACTTCATCTGAGAAATCTTCGCCTAAAGTCTCGCAGGCACTTTGAATGCGTTGATGTTCTATTTGAGGTCTGTACAAAGTACCATCTTGGGTCATAAACTGACTTCCTTCCGGATCCATTAACCAAATAGAATTCTCATGGATTAACTCCACCAATGGAGAACTCTCGTAGACCTTTGTCTCTTTCTTTTCAGGAAATCTTAGTTCTCTCCAAGCATGCGCATTGTGTTGATAAATGACAATAGGAGCACCTCTGCCGCCATATTTATGTGTCCCGGGATAGATGTAACCGTCTGTGATATCTTTGACTACGATGCGCCTTTCTAAGGCAGTTTCTAACTTCTTTACGTTTTCTATGGTTGCTCCGGCCCTATGAGTAGCAAGCTCCCACTTTCTGTTGGCTTCTCTTCTTTTTGGGGTAAGCTTACCACCCCGGGAGGAATCTTCGAAGAATTCCCTGACTAACTTTCCTACGCAGTTGCCGGGATGTCGCATTGGTTTGAGTTTCCTAACGTCTGGCTCCTTAATCTCATACGCACCGTAGATTACTACTGTAACAGGGTAAGCAACTTCGTAGAATAACACGTCGATGCCTACCAGCGCCCCAGGCCTGGTATTTTTGTTTAAGACAAATAAGCTTTGCTTACCAGACGCCCGGATTGGGTTACGACCCCTTTCTATTATCCATTCACCGTCGTAATACTTTATAAACGTTAACTTTAAGCGGTAATTACCTTCAGGCATCAGGTTTATTCTTTTCGGCTCTTTCTTCGTCCATGATTTCTTCTGTGAATGTCGTGAAGGCGAAGTCGGCGTCCAAACGATCCAATACCTGGGTTCGCAGCTTGCGTACAGTTTTGTTTTGAATGCTTTTGATGGCGTCCATCTATATCTAGGAAATATTCTAACCTTCGTTTGCGACACTAAGAACAAATATTTTAACTTAGTAATGCGGGGCACCGATAAAACCCGTAGAGAGCTTTTCAAATCGAATTACGCAGGCAATACACATAGGGACCTTACGGGTAATACCCGCGGGAGCTGGATGGTACTTGGCGGGGGCAATACCCGACTCATACGGTACCCCCTCCGCGGGTCCCCCTAACTGCTGCTACCTCTAAGGTAAAAACAAAAATTCCTCCTTCAAACCAACCTTTATTTAATGGTAAAATGAATTTTACCGGAGACCACTGCCAGATTTCTTCAAAGCACCACACAAATATAACGACAATAATCAGTGCATTTGCGCGTGGACGGCGTCTCAGTAGGGGGTAAAAATTGGCGCGCTCGACATTCCACAAAATCGTTAGAAAACATGAATTCTAGGGTACTTACGTCTGTCCATGGCTTGATATTTTGAGAAAGTTTTTGAAGTAAAAATGTCTTGTAAACCACGTAGGTACAAAGTTATAGGACTCAGTATAAACAACTTCACACCCAACTGTCGACTACCACTCCTCGTTTATTCTGATCAGATTGTTCCGCCAGAATCATTAGAGGGTAACCTATTGATGTCTGTAGTTGAACCAGTTGAACGATCATACACAATAGGGGAAGTGGCATACCAACCAATACGGTGATGAAAATAATATTCATACATATAAATAATAATCAAATTTTTTAAATTATTATTTTAGATAAATCTTAGTTATCCTATATTTTTGAAATTCTATACCGCAAGCCAATATTACATCTTGAAATGACGTTGTATTATGTAATCTTATGCAATTTATTTATTATATTAGTTTCTGATTTTTTAAATAAAATTAATCAGTTGCATGGATGCACTTCATTATTACAGTATTACTGTTCCGTATCAGAGCTCAATAGAGCGTTTTCACGTGACGTCACAGCGGCCATTATGGGGTACACTAATACATTTTCTATCCTCCGGGAATTGGACACTATTTTTATGCAGATACTGTGAAGAAAGTTTCTATTGTTTATGGCTGCCTTCTCACGCGAGTAAAAACGATCTATAGCCCACGTTCGATATCTTTACATTAAAAGGAGATAAAAAAAGGGAAGGGTATTGAAGGGAAGAGAAGAGAAGGGAAGGCAAGGGAAGGCAAGGGGAAGAATATAATATTATCTGCTTACTTATAAGAAACGTTTTTGATTGATACCATCTTGATGATTAGGCTGCTAAGCTCATAATATTTTCCTTTCGACACTGAAACACGTAATAAAATTGTAATTAGTTTTTGGTTTAGTCATACAAAAACAGAAAAACTGAGAATAGAATATTTGTATACTTATCTGTAAGAAGATATTCTGATAATTTTTTTTTTTTTTTTTTGCTTCATTCGTTCGACGTCATTCTCGGTCTTGTGTGAAACCAGGAGTGCTTATCATTTACCCCAAATTTTTTCCTACTTTTCAAAGATGATTAAATAGCGTTTTCACGGTCTAGAAGTAGACACCATCGTATACAGTCAATTCAAAAAACGTTGTCGTCGACCGGCTCAAGCCTACGCGACTGGACCGAAAGGAATATGGGTAAAAATCACTGAAGCGGTTTAAATATTCGTTCTGAATAAATTGCGCCCGCTAGTAATAAGATAATAAAGGCAAGAAACAATCCATCAAATGCATGTCTTTGGGTTTAAGGAAACAAAAACAAAGTACTTATGATTCAGTTCACAATTTCGAATATATGAAGGCATTTAAAAAACGTCTCCTTCAACACTTCCCGCTCGCTTACGAAGGTTCGTGCTGTAAACAAGGCATAACTAGTCAGATAAAATTATGGAGTCAACTCGGCTTCAATGATTACTACCCAGAGTTCCTTTCGGTCCAGGCGCGTAGGCTTGAGTTGGTCGACGACAACATTTTTTTAATTGACTGTATATGGGATCGATATACCGCCCAACTTTGTAAAAAAAAGTTACATGGAAAAAAAGATAAATATCAGTCGGAAAAAATCAGTTTTTTCACGGATTGGAAACAGCAAGAAAACAAACGTTGTTGCAGCATGTTAGCATGGCTGAGAGCACATGCATGGTGGTCAGATCCCTGCAAACATTTATCAGTTAGACGACATAAAAGCGCGCGCCCATGGCGATATAGACGCACGAGAGAAAATATAAAGAACGATTAACAAGCGAAAGAGTGGCACGAGGCGAAGCCGAGTGACACTCTAGCTTGTTAAGAGTTCTTTATATTTTCTCAAGTGCGTCTATATCGCCATGGGCGAGCGCTTTTTTGTCGTCTAACTGATTTATAATATGACCAAAAATCTACCGTGCGACCCATGGGCAAATAGTTCATAGGCATTTCAGCCAATCAGAGCGTGAGTTATATCACCCATCCCGCTCGTGCGCGCGCTATTGACGCCATCGGGTTTGAAAATTTAGAGAAAAAAGGCAAGCGTCCGTTGAGATCAGCGTGCGCGAGCGTGCAGCCCATGGGGAAATAGTTCATTGGTTTTTGGCCAATCAGAGCGCGCGTAATAATCTAGTTATATTATAAAGCCTATTTCCCTATTGTTTTGGAGGGAGAAAAAATAGGCTCTGCCGATGTAGGACGTTATACTTATCGCGCATGCGTGGCTTAGCAAGGCTGTCATGATTTTGACAGCCGCTCTCTTCGAATAACGTGTGGCGCCAAACTAGCTCATGCGCATTAAGTGTACCCGACCAAAAACCGGTTTTAAAATTGGTTCAGTCGTACGTTCACAACCGTGGACAGGGGTATATCAAAGGAAACGTCCTACAGCGGCAGAGCCAATTTTTCTCCCTAACAAAACGAAAGAAAAATAGGCTCTGCTAAGTGTTTTGGTCGCTATTTGGAGCCGATATCTTAACAAGATTTAATGACTTTTCAAAGCTGATCGAGTTCTTTCTGACTGACAGCACACCGGGTGGTCAGTGTTTGGCCACTATTTGGACCAGAAATTTTAACGAGATTCCGCGAAGACTTGCCTAAGATGATTGAAATACATTAATTGAAACAAAGCTGAAGTCACTCTTTGAAACTTTATTACAATTAATTTGATATATCAAATATGGTTCATAGATAAATTTTACTCACATAAGGATTCAGTATAGAATTTTGGATAAAAATCTTATTCATTGGAAACTTTTTGTCTTCATAAATTATAAATTTTGTTCTAGAACTTTTATTCTTTACCCAGAACGTATAGCGCTAGTTTTTGTGATAAAAGCTATTATCACAACTATGCCAACCAGATATACAGATAAAAAAGGTTGAATACTGAATACTGACTACTGAATAGTGCATTCCAAGACCGAATTGCATTGTGGGTCATATTGACATTGTCTAACAAAGGCTTAATAATAATGATCTATTCTATTTTTAGTGTATTCCATCTGAAACAATATACTAACTACATGTAGAGAGTTAATTGCTGTATATTTACTTTTTATTTCAAATTTATGAGACCCACAATGCCCTTTGGTCTTGGAATGCACTATTCAACCTATTTTTGAATAGATGTATTCGCTGATGAACCAAAGCAACTTGGCAAGAACGATAGTGATAATGGTTGGCAAATTAACATTATATCACAATGCGTATGTTTGTAAACACCAATTCTAATGATAAATGGAATAAAACTAGATTTTATTTCCAATGGATGTGATTAATATGGTTTTTTTTTCTTTTGATGAAAGTTTGTGAAGGAAAACAAGATTGATTATCAGTTTCCCCGCGCCCAAACTTCCATACGGGGACCATTTAATAAAATTCGTGTTTGAATTTCTACATCACATAAACACGAATATATTGACATTAGTGCATGCACAACGATTTTCTTGATTTTCAATCTACTAGACCTGGAATTAATTTATTATTTTTTAACTTGATTTATTAACAATTATTAAATTAAATCTGATTCCTAAATTTTCATGATTTTTTTTTTTTTACACTAGAAAATAAATTGTAAATTTGCTTTGTTATTTTCTGCCCCAGGAGACTAAAATCCCCTAAAAATCCCAAACCCCTTATAAACTAGAAGTGTAGATGTGATCAACTAGTGGAATTCAAGTACTGAAGAATATTTTAAAGAAAAATAGTTATTGAACTAGGCTTCCTACTTCAGGTAACAGCGTTATTACACAGGAAACTCGCTATTAGATTTGTCTAAAAAGTATGTGTGGTTATTACACAGTAAACCCGCCATTAGATATTTGGCTAAAAAGTGTGTGGTTATTACACAGGAAACCCGCCATTAGATATTTGGCTAAAACGTGTGTGGTTATTACACAGGAAACTCGCCATTAGATATTTGGCTAAAAAGTATGTGTGGTCTTGATTGTTCAGTGAATCTCTGAAAAACGTATCTTCGTAGAAAAACTAGTTGTTTAGCAGTACGCATTATAAAAATATCCGAGTCCTCGGCTACAAGGGCGGAGCGAGATCTCAATTACAGGTGGGAGATGTACCATTTTCCCGCCAAATCGAAAGGAATCTGTCATGAATGAATTACTTACATTTTGGTGCCAAGAGCAAACTTTTGGCACGTGTCCCCGTCCCCCCTCCCTACTCCAGTGCTCAGCTTTACACGATTGATTCATATGTGTAAGAGGATCTAGCTCTCTTTTTGACGACTAGTTCGATATCCTTGTTACCCTTGGTGTGTTTCTTGGACGCCTTCCATATCAGAGGACGCAGTCCGTTGATAATGACAAATAACAACCCCAACACGTCGGCTACTACAGCCATCCACAGGGTGACATACCCACTTAGAGCTACGATCACGATGATTATTTTCAAGAGTACGGAAAAGACGATATTTTGCTTCACGATCAGGCTGCAGAACTTAGCAAGACAGATGAGCTCAGGGATCTTTGCAAGGTTGTTACTCATCAATGCAACGTCTGCAGCCTCCACAGCTAGGGCAGTGCCCCCTGCACCCATAGCTATTCCGACATTCGCCGCGGCCAGAGCAGGGCCATCGTTGACTCCATCGCCAACCATCCCCACCATAAGCTGTGGATCACGTGATCTTCTGCAAAGCTTGCATGATTGGCATTTATATTCAGGTGGGTCAGTGGAGCCTGGAGCCATCTTACTTTTTTGCTTTTCTTGAATCCATTCAAGTTTGACATGGGGTTTCATCTCAGAGACGCATTCATCTAGTCCAAGGTTCCTGCTCACGGCATCTGCTGTCCGTGAGTTGTCTCCAGTGATCATGGAGGTCTGAACACCGATGTTCCTCAGCCAATCGAGGCTGGTCGACGTGTTGGGGCGTATGGCGTCAGCTAGAGCTATCATGAGGGACAATCTTTCATTGACGCAAACGAACACCACAGTCTTACTCTCGCTTGACCACAGCTCATACTTCTCTGCCATTGCTTCAGTTAGAGATGCCCCGCATTGATCAACCATTTCCTTATTACCAACGCGGACAAGTTTACCTTCAATAAGCCCTGATATTCCTTTTCCTTCGTACATCTTGAATTGAGTAACCTCGGGCAAACTTATCACCTGGTTCTTAACCATTTCTGCGACGCAACCAGAAAATTCGTTGACTATTGCTGCAGCAATTGGATGCACGGATTTGCTCTCCAACCCCGCTGCTAAGCGTAGGACATCCCTCTCATTCTCGCCATAAGCACATTCCATATTCATCACCTGAAATTTCCCTTCTGTCAATGTTCCAGTTTTGTCGAACGCAAGTACCTCAATCTTGGACAACGTCTCCAGGTGTTCGCCTCCTTTGACCAACGCTCCTTTCCGCGCAGCCGCAGTAATGCTACATACGACAGCAATCGGGGTGGCCATGACCAGAGCGCAGGGGCAAGCAATGACTAAAATGACCAATGCCCTCTGACCCCATTCTCGGATTTCCTCTAAATAATTGCCAACACCTGCAGCACCCAAAATAGCGGGTACGACAACTACTAGAGCAGCAACCACCACGACGAGTGGAGTATAGTATTTGGCAAAACGATTAATGGTCGCTTCTGTCTTTGAAGAGCTTGATTGTGCTTCTTGGACCATCTGCGCGACCTTCGAAACCGTTGAAGTGGAAGAATCTGAAGTAGTTTCAACTTCAATGTAGCCATTTTGGTTGACCGTACCGCTGTAAACCTTAGAGAAAGCAGTTTTTTCTACGGGCAAAGATTCTCCAGTGATTGAACTTTCGTCGACTGCTGCTTTCCCCTTGGCTACCACTCCATCAAGAGGTATGAGTTCTCCTGGCCTTACTGCTATCAGTGTTCCTATAGCGACACTTTCAATGGGTACACTTTTTCCCGTTTCGACCAGCACCGCGACTTCTGGTCTTTTGAGCATGAGCCTGGAGATTGTCCGCTGTACTCGAAACATGCAGAATTCTTGTAGAGCATCGGCGAAGGCAAAAACGTAGACAACAGTAGCTCCCTCCACCCATTCACTAATAGCCAAGGTGCCTATAATAGCAATTAACATTAAGATGTTGATGTCAACTTTTCGGTTCTTGGCCGAAAAGAAGGCGTGTTTCAATATAGGAGCACCTCCAAAGATAATCTCAGCGATAGCAACCCACATATACCATGGCTGTTTGAGAAAATGTCCCGCAATAGCGGTAATGAGAAGACAGGTTTGTATGAGTAGATAAATGCAGCGAAGTTTAAAAAGACATGGAATTTGATCGTTATCTTTATCGTGATGCGCACCCATTTCCATAACGGTTGCTCCAAGGTGGACTCGGTTCAGGCTCTCGACGAGTTCTGTCGGTGACGTCACATCCGGGTCATGACGTACGTGCACCACTCGTCCAATGACGTTCACAGCAACATTTTCTACCCCTTGCAAAGGCTTTAGGCATTCTTGAACTAGCTGAGCCTCCATAGCACAACAGATATTTTGTACGCGTAGTTTGGTGGTGTGTCGTCGAGGAAGAGTTCCTTTGGTTTTTACTTCTAAGCTAGAGCTTTCAGGATCCGGTTGCTTTTCGCACGGTTCTATGAGCAACACCGTCTCCTCGTTGACTTTGCAACAACTCACTTCGACTTCTGTCGACACACATTCCCCTTCGTCTTCCTTTTCACAGCATTTGTCATCTTTGTCAGTACAGCAGGTTGCTCGGCTCTTTTCTCCACTCGGTTCGAGAAATAAAACAGTTTCTTCTTTATCCTTGCAGCAACTTACTTCAACTTTGGTGGAACCACTATCTCCTTTATTCTTATTCTTTTCACAGCATTTGTCATCCTGATCAGCGCAAAGAGTTGCTTGGCTCTTTTCTTGTAACGATAATGACTGAAATTTAGCATTTCCCCCTCCACTGCAGCTAGGTTCATTTTTGAACGAACAGCAAGGTTTCTTTCCAGGGTTTTCAACTGCAGCACAACTCGATGTCGTGCCACAAGGCTTCTTTTCTTGAGACGAGCAACAAGAATTATCTGTTTTTCCTCCTTCTTCTGATACTTTTCTTTCAGAACATCTCTCCACACTAGAACTTTTCATAGCACTGAGTTGCTTTTTTGAAAGACAACATTGCTCTTCAAGACAACGCTTTTTCTTTTCTTTTTCTCTAAGGAGATAATTTTGCGAGCATCTTTCTTCACAAGTATCAGGTTGTACTTTTGGAGCACAACATTCGCTCTCCTTAACTACATCTTGTTCACAACATGGATTTTTACCAACATTCTCACCTTTGCAGCAAGAAGGCGCCTCTATACCAGCAACTTGGTCGTAACATTGACCTTCCTCACCTAAACATGAAAATTGCAGTAATATTTCAATTTTTTTTCCGATACCCTAAGAAAACCACCTGGGCTGACCAAAGTCAGGGGTGCTTACCATTTAAAACCAATCCATCCGGTTGGAAATTTGTTTGCTAATGCCCCGCTATGTAAACGCTATGTAATAATGACCGCTTGTGATAATGACCGAATGTTTTGTTTCATTGCAGACGCATGCGGCGTAAAACTATGACTGAGAACCAATATTTCGTGGGGGAGCACATACCCCCCTGGTTCCGCCGCCCCTGTTGTTGAGAGCTCTCACCTCTACGTTACCCCTGCTTCTCTGAGGAATCTAAAAATATATTATCCATGTTTCAACTTACCATCATTTCTAGTGCCATCTTGAAGAACAGTATCGCCTTTGGCTAAGTCAGGGTTAACCTGGTCTTTATTGACATCTTTTTCTTTGATAGACTCATTGTCATGGAAACAACCTTTACATACACAGTCTATTTGAGGAAGGTTGTCAGGGCAACAGTCGCAGTGAAATTCTTGACACATGTCTCAAGTGATGGCTAAAACAAAAGGTCGAGACGAGATTAACCACAGGGAGCCCAAACGTAAAAAAAATCGTAGATACATTCACACCTTATAAGGAAAAAAATAAACTAAAAATCTAACTAAATACTCAAACATTGATTCTGAATATTTCAATTTCCCTGTTGTTTAGTCTTAGCCTCTACTTTGTGCAGAATATTCATTTGTTGCAGTAAAGGTCTGTGGAATTCAAAGTTTTTGTTTTGTTCAAGTTATGCATTCTTTGCTTTACCGTTGGCTGTTGATATTTGTAATTATTCTGACTCTAAAATGAGGCCAATCCTGAATAAATGAGTATTCTACTAAAATGAAAAGCAGTTATTTGAAAACGTAATACGAGGAATTTCTTAATTATTATCCCTTCATCACCAGAGTTGCATGTTTTTATTGCTTTCCTGTGGTTTTGTTTTGATAAAAATACCAAACTTGATATCAAAAACATAGGAAAAGCAATATCTATGGCACTCTTAGAGAGCTTTATCTTTCCTTTTCTAAAGACAAACAGGATGTTATAACCAGATAACCCGCGCCCTAACCTAGTAGTTAGATAAGAGTTCAAGGTACTTTAAAACTATCCTGCAGGGTACAAGATCCTTCTAGTACCTAGGGTAAGTAAAGATAATACAGATAAATGTTTTCATTTTCAATAAAAAAGCATTTACGTGAGCTAATATCACTAGTTACTGACTGACTCATCTTACAGATGGATTCAATCCATAGATGTGTCTGTCTGTGTGTCTGGACAGCTGCCTGACTGACTACCCTCCTAATACAGCCCCTATTACAGCTACTGTTTGTTAAAGAAGAGAACTACTTACTGACTTACATCTTACAGATGGACTAACTTCAGATGTGTCTGTCTGTCTAGATCACAGCTGACTGACTGGGTATACCTCAGCTACAACCCTCATTCTCCAGTTCAGGCTTATGATCCTGGTATTCCTTCTTCTTGCAAATAATACTATGTAGCACAGAGTTACATTACTATAACTAATAACAAATGTCGTTATCAAATACACTCAATTATAAACTACTATCAAATTGAGCTGATCCTCGCAGTATATCAAGCAACTTATGCAGCTGCAAATTATTGGAAAACTCAGAAAAAATTCTATAAACAACTAGTTGGCTATATCAAGGGCTATGAACAGCTCATCAGGCCAGTAGCTTAAATACTTACAACATATGAAGGATTTTTACTAATACAATGGAATTGTAGAATATTACAGAACTATTTCACAAGTTGATAAAGTATGATCTCTACTGTTAACTGCAGAACTCAATTTTGCATCAATTTTACATTACCCATTTAACTTTATTAACTTGCCTAGGGTTTGAGCTGTGGTATCGATGGAATGAAGTTCTGCTGAGGTTGACGATGTGCACCACAAACCTTTGTCTTCAAGCACAAAATCATTCAGCTAAAGCAAAATGCTGCTATTTAAAGTTTTCTCCAAAGGGGGTAATATTATATCAGTGCCAATTCTAAGGAAGTCTTTCTTCAAATATCACTGATAGTACTGAACTCTTAGCCTTGCTGCCCTCCAAATTTTTCATGGGAAACTAGTGTTTGATAAGATTCAGGAATGCGTCTTGACAAGGCTGTCAAAAGTTATCCATTGTAGAACCCTAAAACTATGTAAATATTAGCCAAATGCCAAAAACTGTCGACTATGTTAAAACGTGTGCAGTTGTTTTGAAGGGTTAACTTTGGAATGACAGCTGTCAATTGTTGGTAAAATAAAATAATATGATTCATTTATATAGCATAAATTCTATGACAGTCAAAATATGCTTCACAATATATCCAGTACAAAGAAAGAAAAAACAGACAAAATAGAAATATAGCCAAAACTAGAAAGAACAAGGAAGAAAAGAAAAGTTAAAATAAAGAAAAAATTATGGATTAATCAATAAATAAGCCTGTCTGAATAAGAAGGTTTTACATGTAAGCTCATCCTTAAAAATGCCTATAGAGCTACTGCTTCTTATATCTCTAATTATAATCAGAATACTAAATATGCTTTAACAAATGAATATTTTCTCATAAGATTTGTAACCTTGTAACCGAGGGCAAGAAAGGTGAGCTCTGATTGGCTGATAGCCAAGGATTTTACGTTTTACTATTTCAAATGGTTTTTGATACCCATAAAAATTGCATTTTTAAGAAACTAGTTTTTGAATTAATGTAAATCAGGTGTGGATTTTCTCACTCCAATGAGCTAGAAATTTATATAATAAAATCGTAAATTTTTCTAAACGAAAATCATGAGGGACAGCAGACAAAACCAAATAATAAATAGGATAAAGGTGATTGTCATGCAAATGCTTTAACAAACAAAGTGTTGTGCAAGTTTCAATAAGATTTTGAGCAACATCTTCAAGAAAGCTTGTTTTTAGTATATTACTAGTACTGACCCCTACTCCATCAAAGAGCAGAAAAATCATATCCTATCTTTGACTCTCACTCAGAGCCCAAGAGAAAAAGCAATTAGTTAATTATTGCTGGGTATTTATACATTCATCTTTAAATTATGAATAAACGTGCTTAGAAGAATTATCTAGGACTTATTAGGATTATTTATTAGGATTTAAAGGATGGTTTCCCAGGTTTGATTACTGGACTCAACATCTTGAGATTATTTCTTTCCAATTTGAGGAGTTCTCTCTATGTTGTCCATTTTTCCTCCCTCAGCCAAGAGGTTGGTTCAGAATATCAATAAAATTTGAAGGCCTACCTAAAAGCAGTATTACTGCAAGATATACACACAAAAAACAAAACAAAAATAACTAATATTTTATACTGGAAAAGGAGATATGAGGTTAACCCTATCGAGAATATCTCCTCAGATTGAATTGGAATTTAGAAGTCGATATTTGTGGGGGCAGGAAAACCAGAGAACCCAAAAAAATACCCTTCAAAGCACAGGAGGGAATCAGAAACAATCCTACTCACATGAAACCAAGCCTGGCAGGATTTGAAGCAGCTTATGCCGCCTAGCTTCCCTAAAGATCTAGGAAAACTGAACGTGCAGTATGCAGTGTTTTTTCTCCCATTAAACACTTCTTTGCAAAGCCAGCTTTGTTTGCTAATGGTGTCAGCACTGTGCTCTGGTCTCCCACAGGCCATAAATTTGAACCAATGAGGGCTTGTGTAGCGAAGTGGCTACATATCAAGTGTTTATAACCTTTAAACTCAAACTTCAAAAAAATTATTCCACAACGCAAGGGAAGGCAAATATTAAAAGGCAGTTTTAATCTTATATATCATTTCAAATCTCATGGGCTGTTCATAAGTGTACTTATTATCATGTTTTTTGTTTTTCACGGCTGTTTTACGAAGGACTTTGTGTCTACTCGATCGAGAAAATGTATTGTATTTCCTTTATTCTAGGCTTATTACTTTTAAAGGATTAAAATCCTTAGGCTATCAGTCTATTAACAAAACTAGAGAGGGTTATTTAATATCATTGTTCTTGCCTTTCAAATAAAGCATAAAATAGGCAATAAAATATAAAACGATTTATTTTCAAAGATGATAATAAGTTTATCAAGCAAGCTTCAATTTTTATCCAACATTAATGGCTGAAGATAGCGTAGAATTCCTCAAACCTGACAGGATCTGCCTCAACTTTTAAACGTAGTTAAAATATCACTTTTCGTTTGAAAAATTGAAACCTTTCGGTAAGCTTTTAAACAAAATAAACAAGGCAAAGCTTATAAGAAAATGGCGCGCGTGGCAAAGGCGCCCCTTAAAATTCCCCAAAATGTTAAGAAAAACTAAACATTTTAAATAAATTAGTGAACAGTTACTAACCTTATTTCATGGATTGATATTCTGAATGAAGATAGAGGTATAAAAGTGTTGCGTAATTATAACTTTTATTTTTTCTATATACACCTCAAGTACAAAGACCTGACGACGAGCAGTCGGTGAAAAAGTGCAGAGGCTCTTCGTATAAGAACGGGATTCCCTCGGGTCAGGATCCCGTTATCCATATTAAGTAAGCAGGAAGTGCGTCATATGTCATATAAGGAAGCGCAAACGGAAGTTATAGCAGCGTCATTATGGATCACGTGATGTATTTCACGAAGTCCATCACATCACATCTGTGTTGGTTTCCGTTCGTATTAAAAATTTGGAGAAAAAATCTCGATTTTACGGCTCATATTCTACCCGATTTTGTACCTAAAGGTGTCTAAGAAAGCTTAGAAGTTATCCAAACAGTTACGATGTCTTTGGAAGATCCATTCTTCGTGGTTAGAGAGTACGTATACTTCATTATTTATCCTTGCTTGTTTCTTTAAATGTCTGTTTACGAACGAAATACATTTCTCTTCTACGATTTATGAGACTAGAATCGATGCTTTATTGTTTACCCACGAATTACAGTTTCTTTAAAGTTTAAATTTACCTTTTATAATTTTTTTTTCTTACTTATATCTTGATATCTGTCGATTAAGTAGCCAAAAAGTATCCACGTATAAAGCTCCTTAAGCTATTCCCCAAACTATGAATTTCTAGACATTTTAGTGTTAATTTCCAGACCATGTCTTGACTTACAGAGGTTATACTCACTAAGTCAACACGATAGCTTTTGTACCATAATGCTAAAACATTCTCTTTTATCAAGTTCCTTGAAATATCAAGTTATTTTGAAGTGTTTGCTGGCTATAGCAACATTGCATTATTGACAATAAAAACACTTCAACGACTGTCAAACTGGTTTTTGAAAATGAGCAAAATTTTGGTTTTTGTATTAGAGCATTGTGATTAATTAGTTTGTGTTTCACAATTTTGAAGTGCAAATTACACAAGCTTTGTGGAGTGCAAATGATAAACCTTCAAATTGGTTTTAAAAAGCTTTTTATTGGACCCTAAAACAACCTCTTGGCTGATCTAAGTCAGGGCACGGCTAACTCACAGATCAAACCCTGACACAACCTATGATCGAACCCTGACACAACCTCCGGGCTAATCGTATCTAGTGATATGGCTAACTCACAGACTGACTTTGAATGTCAAATAGTATTTTTACTATTTTAGGTGATGTCAACTGTACTTATCTTACTATCCAACAGTGTGACTAAACTGTATGAAATCAAGTATACTGATATTTTTGCGTGATCATGTGCCAGCAGCCATGTCCAATGGCATCCCTTTACTTTTCGGAATTAAATTCTTTCTCATGTAAAATGATCATATCATTCCTACCATCTTACCTTGAAACCCTGCTGTCATTTGATTGCACAGCACCTCTCTTAACTTCAACTCCTTTTGTTAAATTTCATTAGTGAAGTTCAAAAAGCTGTCAACAAAGTTAGAGAACTGTATTCAAGGTGGAAAGAACTTTTAAATGATCCTCGTATGGCAGGAAGAGAAGAATATGATTGGACGACGAATGAACTGAAGAATAATATTCGGAGTATTGAATGGGACTTGGAAGATCTGGACGAAACTATCGGCATTGTGGAAGCAAATCCAAGAAAGTTTAATATGGATATATCTGAACTTAATAAAAGAAAGCTGTTTGTAAAGCAAACAAGAGATGACATGACCTCCATCAAAGAACATTTGAATAGTCCGTCGGCAAGAACAAAACTTGAGACTTCTACGAGACAAGTAAGTTCCTTGTTGCTATGACAACCGCTGCTTAACATTTCAATCCTCGGACCTGCTCCAATGAACGACTATTAATTCATATTGGAAATGCCAGAGAGTTATAATTCCCCTCCCCCCCCCCCCCCCCCCCCCACAGTGTTTGAGTTAAAAATTCCTCCTTATGCAACAAAGCGGTGCAGTTGTAATTAATCCCTGCTAAGTCATTACCTGATATTGCTGGTTTTCAATCATTCCCAAGAGAATGAAATAACACAAGACACAGCGGGCATGTTGGATGATATAACAAAATAGACTAATGACGAATCTTTTGTTAAATTCATCCAACATGGCGGCTGTGAAAACCATCGATATGTGAGTGAGGAATTTCACTGGGTTTCATCACTATGAAAAAACCAACTTCTTTACTTACGTCAGCAGAGCTTCAAATAACAGCCAGACCTCGGACAATGTCCGGCCAGAATTAGAACTTAGTCCAGTCAAATCTTTGTCTTTCGTGTCATTTTGACCAGTAACATTGAGCCAGAACCAAGGTATGACTGAGCTAAAACTGATTTAGCCAATCATCATGACCAGTGACTGACTGACTGGCAATTATTTGAAGCCCTTATATAATAAACAAACCTAGTAAATAACCTAAAGGCAAGTGCTACGTCAGCAATGATGGTATTTTATGTAGTAACTATTATATTTTTCAGGCTTTACTTGGTAACAGAAATGGTAAACCTCAGGATAAATATTCACGTTTAGATCGAGAAATAGAGCGATCAAATCAAACATTTATTGATGATCAACAACAGCAACAATCTGTAAGTTCTACTGTAGGATTACAAATGATAATTTAGTATTGTTGTCATTGCTAGAGGCGATAGGCAAAAAGCGATAGAAGATAGGTCATTCTAAGATCCAATAATCACTGGAATGACTTGTTTCTGCTTCTTATTCTCTTCAAGAACATGGACCTGAGTGTTGAGACTGATTTGATGTTCCTTGTATTCAATGAAACCATTTCCATGACCTGTCGCCTATCGCCTTTGGTGATGACAACATTGATTGAAATAGGTCTATACACAGTGTATGACTCTCATGAACCACATGACGTGAATGATTGACGTGGGTTTCTTGACGTGTAATAAATAATAAATAGTAATTTATATGGAACCAAGGAAAAGTAAACAAGATTACATATTAAAATAACG
The DNA here is from genome assembly GCF_029948245.1 of Actinia tenebrosa. Classification (NCBI taxonomy): domain Eukaryota; kingdom Metazoa; phylum Cnidaria; class Anthozoa; order Actiniaria; family Actiniidae; genus Actinia; species Actinia tenebrosa. The sequence continues at coordinate 4,186,849 of NW_028292586.1, read as the reverse complement.
TTGTATCATCTTCTTTTATTGTTATCAGTATGTTTCTTTACGGAACTCACTCACGCCTTTCTGGAAAAAATCAAACAAATAATTTTCTGATACAAAAATCGAACTTGGAGATGTGGCGACCCAAAAAAATATGGGTTTCATTTCGAAACCTAAAAAAATACGTGGCTGGTCTCTTCACCCAAAAAAATACCGAGAACGAAAATTGTCAACCCCAAAAAAATATGTCAGACCTCCAAGTTACCCACCCGAGTACACCCCCTGGACACTACAGCTGTATAGCTTTGAGTGGTGAGTTGAGGAGGTAGCTAAAAAAACAAGAACAATTCCTTAGAGCATCATATTTTCTTCCAGTTATTAATGCAATCACAAGATGAACAAATAGAAATGGTTGGACACAGCGTTGGCGTACTTAAAACCATGGGTAAAAAAATTGGAGATGAAATCGAGGATCAAAATTTGTAAGTGTACATTTTCTGTTTAAACTCTTCATTTTTTTCCAGTTTTATTTCTAATTTTTCTCAATGTTTTTCTCTCGAATATTTGTGAACTGAAAATTTTTTGACAAACAGTTAGATGCTTTAGAAATGATTTGTTATTTTATGTATAGGATATTGGATGATTTTGGACATGAATTAGAGATGACAGACTCAAAATTGAATCAAGTTGTTCTAAAAGTAGAAAAAGTTCTTCGTCTTTCAGATGGTAAGTCTGATTTAATTATCATCATAAATATTTATCACAATTATCATTACCATTATCATCATGACTATCATCAGCACTACAACCACCATGACCATGATAACAACCACCACCAACTTTATCATCATCATCATCATCATAATCATCATTATCAACATCACCACCTTTACCATGATCACAACCACCACCACCATCATCATCAACAATATCGTCATCACCATCTTTATCATTGCGATCATCATATCACCATCATCATGATCATAAACTTCATCATCATTGTCACCAACATCATCATTATCATCATCATCATCATCATCTATTTCTGTCCCTTTCCCTGTTTGATTACCAGTAATTATTATCATTATTAATAAACTAGTTTTTTACATTTGTATTCACAGACAAACGACAATGTTATGTTCTCATATCACTAATAGTAATAATGGTAATTGTAATTATTTTATTTATAGTGCTGTGAAATAGAATCATATTAGCTATATCTAACTCTCATGAAATTTATTATTGTGTTATACAAACTCTAATATGCCAAGTTGGGAAGTGGGATGTGTCATTGAAACATATATATGCCTGTACGTTATTAAATGAAATTATGAATAATTAATCAGGAAATACAAATATTAAACAGACAGAAGAAGTCTAATTTGGATACAGCATTGTACAGATTACAGGCTATCAATTGTATCCGCATTTAACTTTAACATGGATTTACTTTATCAAACTTACTTCAATCTCAAAGCGTTTATAAGAACAAGGAGATTATAGACATTAATTTTTATAAGTAATACGGTTCTGTCCAAAAAGGTTGATGAAGGTTTTGTTGCATGCTGTGTGTTGCATATGTTACATGCTGCATGTTGTGTTACGTGTTACATGCTGCATGTTGCGTTGCATGTTACATGTTGCATGTTGCGTTGCGTGTTACATGCTGCATGTTGCATACCAAGCCTGAAGTGCACTATGGACAATGTAAATACAATCAACGAAAGTTCACAACAATATGAAATATTCCTATACTTTGTGTGCACGTCTTTTTTCTGGCATCATTTCTTCTATGCTGCCATTATAGTACATTTTCACAGCATGCAACACATCATGCAACAAACCCTTCACCAACCATGACTCTTTATTGGCTTCCACTTTAAAGCAATAAAATACATACCATCCAATCACAGTGCTTGACTCTAATATGGCTCCCACTCGTCTAATGAGTCTATTTTGGCTACCAGCCTGAACCAATCAGAAAGAACCAAAATGCATAGCAACCAATCACAGTGCTTGACTCTAAAATGGCTTTCACTCATTTCATGGCTACATAATGAATTCCAGTCTGAGTCAATCAGAGAGCACTAAAATGTATGCTACCTAACCACTTGCTTAAATCTAAAACGTTGATTCCCCTTGAGAAAGTAACAGCTTTACAAATGGTAGCCATGTTGGTTGATCTGAGAAGCGAAACTCATGCCAATTTTATCAATTCAGCCAACATGGCCGCCATAAGAACTCTTAAATATCCTTTGTAAATACAGTTCAAAACAGATTTGATGGAGATCATAAGAATAAAGAAAGGGTAGAAAATGGAAAGTTCCAGGTTTTTTATGTTCTTATTTATGTTTTATATATAACTGGTTAAAAATATTGATGATTTTGAATGACCATTGGAAGTACGTACTTAAAAAGATACGCTGATTTGGGGGGGGGGGGGAGGAGGAAAGCTGAGGCTTCAGAGGGGAGGGTCGTCAGTAATAATTTGAAATTTTTGAAGGGTCAGACCTTCTTATTTAGCAACGAAAGCTGTTTCCTTGCAGAACACTAGCCACTATGAGGCAAGCGAGGCAGTTGCCTTGACAAAACGTCACAAATATCCCTCGCCCCCACTTGTTTGCCTCGGTAAACTATTCGGTCTGGCTACAGCCCTGCCTTGTTGACTTAATAGGAAGGTCTTGAATTGCTTACTGAGTGGAAGGGGGAGGGCTACTGCTATTGTAAAAGTCTACTACGAATCGCCCAACCCTCCACCCCACAAAAACATACCTTCCCTTCTAGATTTTACACATCTAGCATTGATGGTCTGGTGGTTTGTTTAAATCTTTGTAGTGTTTAAAAAAATAATAATAAAATGATTAAAACAAAAAAACAAAACAAAAACAAAAAACAAAAAAAAAAAAAACAAACAAAAACAGAGAAACGTCAAGGCTTGTAAATTCGAAATGGAAATTAAAGCATTGCTAAATAAGAATTTCGAAAAAGCAAAGCATTGTTTCCTACTTTTCATTGCATATCATTCATTCAAATCTAAAATTACCGTATTACATAGCCTTAAAGCAAAGAACGTGATTCGAGATGAGAGCAATAACGTATGATCTTCACTTAGGCTTTTAAATTCTATTCTTTTGCTATGTATATTAAGCGTTTTCCTCGGGAAAAGGAAAAACAATTCGGTCAAAGTACGCGCGCGACAGACTATTGTTCTAAGGAAATGTTTCTCAAAAAACGTCTTTAAGTGGTATAATTTCCTAAACGTTTTATCCTTCGGGCTGCATTTTAATGTTTTGGCATTTGGCTTATATTCTTTTTTAGAATCAGTTTGAAGTACCTTTTTTGTACGCAAACGTGCAGGCGTTATCACGTTTAAATACATAAAGAAACCCTTTTTTCTTTTTAAACGGCACATGATATTAAACACAGGTTCTAGTGTGAACGGGCGTGAATACGAGCCAGCTGGGCGGCCTACTCATACTGTATTACCTCCAGTCAAAACTCTGTGCACTTCCGGCTTCAGACAACCGTCGTGGCTATCACATCATCACACTGTACTAGTGAATCGGCACGCCACACAAAACAGACCTATCCGATACATACATACAACATACATACAAGTGCCATCAGTTTTGAAACCCTAGCGGTGCGAAATATTTTTAAAGCAAGAATTAGTCAGTTTTGAGCCGAAACGACTGCTATAAGCTATTTTCTTTTACTCATACTCATTCTACACAGAATTTCAAATACAAATCCTAACATAGTTATCAATTTTATAATGTTATTGATATTTAATATTTATATAAAACCATACCAAGTCAAGAAAGGAAGGAAGGAAGGAAGAAAGGAAGAAAGAACAAAAATGGAGGATGAAAGGAAATTTTTAATCACTATAAGCCTCCGGAAAATATCGTACGGCTTTTCAACCTGCGGACTCGAGCAGGGCCGGACGGGTTTTTCCGGCCCGCTTACGTCAACCCGTCCGGCCCCCATCACGTGACTTTTTCCAATGGTTTTATTAGAGCGCGCGAGCAGGGCCGTACGGGTCATATGATAAAGTTCATTATTTATATATTTTGAATGATTGAAAGGTAGCGGCGGGGGGTTCTGGAACAATATCGGAACTAAAAATATATATTTCTTCATTAAAGGAAGGATTATTTGAGAGGAAGTAGAGTCTACTTCCTCTCCTTCCTTTAGTAAAGAAATAGATATTTTTAGATTGTGATATTACAATTCAGGAATGTGCGAGGGTAGTCACGTGTATTCTTCGCCTGTGGTTTGAAACTTTTAACTGATGAACTCGTGAGTGGTTTTTAAGATATGAAACGACTTCCCTTCCCACCTTCTGTCCTTGGAAGACAAAACACCAGTGTGTTAAGAAACCCGCTCAAAAGATGTCTTCTGTTAGCAAAATATTCAAATTTATTTCGATAAAAAGCCAGTTTTTTACTGAGGTCAAGCTATCAAAACATTAATTTTTTTTTAATCGAAAAAAAGAGTTTCTGTCAATTTTCTCTTATATAATCGTAAAGTTTTAAACAAACATTAATTTCCCAAAAATCCAGAGTGTTTTAGCTTTCTACTTTACAGCTTTTACAAAGTAATGCATGCTGACCAGCAAATTTTTCCTGCCAACCGTACCTCTTTTTGTAAAATTTCATGTAACTTGCCTCGCAACCACAGCGTTGCGACACTTTGAAGTTGCAAGACGCAATCGTTGCCAAAAGTAGAAAAGAATTCTACTTTTGCGGCACCGACTGCTGCAATTTGTCTTGCAACATTTCTCCCCTGTAGGTTACACGCTGCAATGCTCCATGCAACTTGTGTAGTAACGCCTTTGCGAGTACAAGTTGCAGAGAAAATTGCTAATTTTGGGATAGCGACAATTCGCTTCGTTTTGACGTTTCACAGTGAAGAGATCTCAAGCACGAAACAAAATTAATGCTAAATGAATGGTGTCCAACCGTCTACACCTGCCCTCACGATTACATTTACGCAGATTATTTGATTCTCGGTTAACTTAACGCGTCTTGAAAGTCAAAGACAACTCAGATACGTAGACAAACTAATTCAGCCTGGAGGCGGCTTAATCCAGTTTTTACGTTTAAGGAGCGATTACACGAAGCAATTTTCTCTAGTTGCAAGAGTATCTACGCTCAAGAAGTGTGAGAGGCAATCCCTACGGCTCGTACTTCTCCTAACAATTCTTTCGTGCTCACGTCACTTTCTGCGTGCTATTTTACTGATCATGAACGGAGCACAGAAAAAGCTGTCTTATTTGTGAAATAAATGGCATGGATTTTCGTAGTAGTATCTATAAATTTTGAAATTTCATTTTAATTATTTTATTGGATTGGGCTACCTGTGGCACGTGATTTCGCGGTAATAAAGTTTTTAAGTTGAAGCACGCACTTGAGAAGAAATACATGAGCTTTTCATTATTTACTAGTAATGTCATCGAACAAGAGTATACTATATCGAAATTCAACGATTCTTCAAACGTTCCAATTTTGTCCTCGAGCCTAGTTGGAGTTTATCAGTGACCATCCGTAATCATTCCCTAAAAACGTTCCAGACATTCACGTGTGCAGTTCAAATTTTCAGTCCATCAGCGTAGTTTTAATGAATAATCCAAGAGTCTTAAAATTGAGTATTACACGCCTAATAACCGCAACATTATTGGGCCGATTCCGGTTATCAGTAAGAATTGTACGTCAAACGAACTCATTAGAGCTGAGCCACAAATCAAGATCAGTCGACTGATCCTTTTTCTCAAGGCTGTGAGCATGCAAGAGCTATTTCGAGATATTTTTTTAGATTTCACTGAGTACAAGAATTTACAATGGCTTACTATGTCAATATGGAAGATATATATAGCGCAACACTTACGAAAAATCTTATAATTTTCTATTAGTAATGCGGGTTACTTATATATTTTAAAAAAGGTGAAGATAAGCGACTGTTCAATACGTGAATTTACAAAGCGCATTGCAAAAATCTTTGCGCGATGCCGGACTTACTATGCCGATATGGGAGAGAGCGCAACCCTGCTAAGAAAATCTTATAATTTTCTCTTGTTCGTGCGTCTTACATTGTAAATTATATCTTTAAAAAAATTTATTTTAAACGACCGTTTAGTACGAGAATTTACAATGGCGCGCAGCAAAAACCGTTGCGCCGTTCCGGACTTGCTATGCCGATATGGAAGAGAGCGCAACCCTGCTGTCAAAAAATCTTAGCATCATCTTGGTCATGCGGGTTGAATTACATTTTAAGTATAGAATTAAAATGGATCCAGACTAATAGCTAAATCCCCAACTCAAAACGATCAAGTACCCGGTCGACACCTACGCACGACTGAGAGCCGCTACTTATACATCCATCAAGGTACTTCGAGCACATTAGTAAGCATTCTTTGTGCTTTCACACTCACGGAACACAAAACAAGAAAACAAATTAACGTGTTTTATCGAAGACAAAAACCTAGTTTCACTCGGAAGCAGTGCGCTCGACCCCCGCATACCTCTGAATGGCTGGCATTAGGAGAATATGAGATTGATCGGCCAATGAAAATATTAGTATTTAAGACCTTAATGATAACATTGTGTCTAGTCTGTATTGATTTCTGTGTGCTAGTCCAAAGTCCAACTCCAAAAAGAAGAAGAAAAGGACAAAAAAAAAAAAAAAAAAAAAAAAAAAAGAAAAACTGGAAGCAAAAGAACTTTTGAACTGTGAATCTTTGTTTATTTACACACATATAAATGTTTAAAAGTATGTATATATTATATATATATATATATAATACAATTTGAAATAAAATAAGGAATTTTTTGAGGAAAAGTATTATTAGTGTTGTTCATGGTACAGTGTGTGTGGTTGTCGAAATAGTGTAAACTTTCAAGTCGACAGCCAAGTCAAAACAACAAGTAGAAGGGGGGAAAAGAAAGAAAGGAAGAGAAAAGAGAAAAAATGAAAGAAAAACAAAACAAAACAATAAAGAAACAAATACAAGGAAGAGCTGCAAATGCAAAATCCCCCCAAAATATTATCGACTGCCATCGACTACCTCCTATCCGAACTCATTTCTAAGCCGGATTAAAATCTTTTCGTTATCATTTAATAACGCTAAATTCAAAACAAACAAATAAGTTTAAATTCAAATACAAATACAAACACTCGAAAATACAGATAAAAAAAGAAAAAAAGATAAATAAGATCCTGAAAAACAGAGTCGCCAGACCAGACAAAAGATAATTTCGAAACTTATTCTACGTGACCAGTGGGAAAGCTACTAATCCCACATATACTGGGTTTCACAAAAGCAAAAAAGAATCAGTATAGCCGAATTTTGTGAGAATGTTTTTTGCCATTGTCGAACTTAGAATGCAATACGGAATGCTTTCCTTCTGTTGTATTTTCGATTTCCGAAAATGCAACGTGGAAAAAGCAAAGGAAGTAAATTCAAAAGAAAGAGGAAAAGGAAACGAGTATAAAATCCAGAATTAGAAAGATTGAGCTCTCTCTGTGGAATCCATAGAAAACTGCGTGGTCAATTTAAGTTTTTGACCCTTTCTTTCAATTTCCATCCACCATAGCTTTAGTCTTTTGAATATGGTTTGAGACCTGAAGTTCAAACCCACGTACCTAAACGATTCGCATAGTCCAGCGAGAGTAAATATCATTCGCTTCCTTTAGAGCAATTGAGTTTATTTCACAAATATCCTTCTTATCTGCGGGCGTATAATAGGACTTCCCTAGCTCTATACTAAACGCAAAGAATATTGATCATGTAGTTGCCCGCTTGGTGTGTGTGTCTGTTTGTGGGCGGTAAGGCAGTTCAAAGATGTTCAATTATCGAGCCAGGCGTCTTTTCAAACATAACTAGCTTATGTATTTGTCAAATCTTATAGTTCTGTGTTAAATGCGTTGCCAAATTTTAAAATCACTAGGAAAAAGAATTTCCAATGATTTTTTCAGACTATTTGAATGACATCGCAAATGATTTTGAAATCGTTGGTTAACAATTGTGATTGAAAATATATACCGGATATTAACCGATTTGAATAAGCAGCAAATTCCCCGCTTGATAAGTTAAAGTCGATTCAAAAAAACAACTTCCAACCATCAATCTTTAAGATCATCTTGATTTGCGCAAAGACCTCGAAAGCACCTGCACTGATGAAATGATGAAGGTGGATGACACTTCGAAAACGAAGTAAACACCAGCCTTGTGATTCTATTAAGAAAATACATCAGCGCAAAAAAATTTCAAGTTAGTTTAAACACAGTTTTTATAAATAAAAACATGATCTACAAGCATATAGGACGTCCAAGCCAGAGTCGAAGGCAAGAGAATCCCAAAAAAAGCCACGTAATAGCCTCAGAACGATCCCGCCGCCATCACGCACTTCCGCGAATTTTCTGAAAGTCGGAAAAAAAGATCGTAAACCCGTTTTTTTTTTGGTGGCAGATTTCACCCGATTTATTCTAATCTTAATGTGTGTCAGAGAAGGATAAAATTTCTTTGGCATTCCGGCTCGACATAATCGCTCTTTACTAAATTTCAAACCTTCATTCTAGCCCTATAGCATTGATTAAAGAAAGTATCCCTCAGGTTTGACGACAGATCACACTATAAGATTTGACAGGAAAAAAAATCGCGTAATAGCAGCCTTTCTTTCGCAAGAAATCCCCGAAGACAGAATTCTTAAGCCTTGTAACCACGTTAATTTGTCAATGTATACACTCTTAAATTAAGTCAAGGGGAAAATAGAATATAATCAAAAGTTGTATTTTAAACAATTGCAAAAAATAAAGAATAAATTATAATGAGCCACAATGATTGGCTGAGATGATCGGAAAGTTAGTAAGTTACGCCTGCCATGACGTCATGGTGTATATTTTCTGCTCCATTTGACAACGACGGTTATTCAATGTTCGAACTTTGTTGAGAAGATCAAGAGATCAGTTGACAGTCTACATGCTTTGGAAAAAATACCTTTTGATTTAAGAATTCAAGGCATCAGAAAATCCTTTTTTTTAGGTAGAAAGAGCGTAAGATTTGACCGTGGATGGAGATGATGGAACATTCGATGGACGGTAGTCTTCGGCACCGTAGCAACCAAAAACGTTTAGGAATGAGCTTTGACGCTACTTCTGATGTATTACCTACGAAAGCTAATAAGCTATCTCAAATGAATCCTTATGAGAGAAATAGTTTGCTGGATATTTCACGCAGACCTAGAAACGGCTTTTCGAAAAGTCTCGGGAATTTGAGTATGTTGGATTCGCCCCTTGGAAATCAGAAAAGAACTGTTATGTTTGAGGAAGATCTTCGAGCGCACGCTGAAATGCTTGAACGAGCGAGGTCGAGGTTTCGTGAACTCGAGCTGAAATACCCCGAGGTATTCCGTAATTCTCCTAGCACTGCATCTATGTCTTCCTTAAATATGTGGCGAGGATCAGGGACGGTTAAACAACCTTCTATTGAACTGACTATTGATCAGTCGATGTTTGAAAATCAGAGCCAAGAGCTCGAGGTCGGAGAGAACGATGGACTTGGCGATCTGTCAGATGTACCGGTGTATCGTAAACTCAGTTCTGGAGCTCAAAGAAGAAAGGCTCCGCTTCTCTCCTCTTCTATGAGATCTCATCACCTTGAAGACAGCTGTGATAGTGCATTCGACGAAATAGATAGGGAATCTAATCATTCGCGGACCTCGCATGAACGAAGCCCTACAGCCTCCAACTCGCGAACGTCTTCACGTTTCTTGTATCCAGGCGATAGTTTAGAGTCTGATAAAGACAGTGGAATATCGGCAGATCAGCCTTTTATTCCTACTCAAAAACCACCAATATATCCTAAACGTGCAGGTTTTACAATTTCCAATCCTGGGAATATTAGAGGAACTAAGTCTTTGAGCTTATCACAACCATCTCTGGCTTGTAAGAATGAAAGCGAGCCGGGAAAAAGGGTCGATCGACAGGGGATTCTAAAGTCAACAGCATTTAGAAATCAAGGTATTCGAAGTGAAAGTCTCGAAGCAGAATTCCCTCTAGACGACGTCAAATATCAAGCCCGAAAAAACCGCTTACAAGCATTAAGAACAGGTATTTAAGCTTATCTTTATTTTGGTCTGGTTCTCCATTTAGATTACAAAACAACAGCAGCATTCAAAAGGTTTTTCATGGTTAGTTTATGAAATGAATTGGTTTATTTTACCCATTTAAACCAATACAAGCTAAAAATACGCGTTCTAGGACTTTCTTCGGACAATTTTTTCAATTTTATTCCTACTTAGTAAATTAGGTTTCATTACCAATTAGAAAAAAACATTTCCACTTTTGACAGAAGAACTCGTAGAAATTTTCTTTTTGGAAACTAAATTTCAAACTGTTTTAGTAAACATGAATATACCTATTTCTTGGCTAAAAAATTGTAAATAATATTTAATTATGATAATCTAAAACAAATAAATAAGAGGCATCTAAGGGAAAAAGATTACAGCTGTATCAATTAACTTCCCCCCCCCCCCCCCCCCCTCCCCAAATTTTAACCCAAGGGCATAATTTTTTTACGTTTACAATTTTTTTTAAAAATTTGCTTTTTTTGGGGTTCAAAGGCCAAATAGATAAGATTTTGCAAGATTAGGACAATAAGAGGAACAGAATCCGGCTTTTCTTGACCTCTGGAGGGCGTTTCTTTGTTCCCCAAAGAGGTTTTATATTTTTAGAATGTTGCTTGCGAATGAGTAGAAATATCGAAGATTTTTATACGGAAATTCTTTTGGAAAATTCTTTCTTATACATGAAAACTCTCAAAAACCATAGTTAAGGGAAGTGGAAAAAAATGCTTGTTGACATTATGGTTCGAAACGTGAAAAGTTCATGGAATTTCCTGTTCAAGTTTGGTGATTCTTTTCTTTGACATGATTGAACAGCTTCGACAGTGAATCGTAAACTAACATTGTTGCCAGCGCAATGAATACTGATCAATTTAATAATTGTGGGTTTTTATAAATAATAAGAGTAATTTGAGAGAATCAAATAAATTTACTAGAGATAATCTAATTGTTGTTTTTGAGCTGAAAGCTTTATAATTGCTAGTCAAGTCCTGATGAAAAATAATTTGAGCCAAAAATGATTATAAAGTAATAATTGATTTTTTTCAGGATTCACATTTTGGAAGTATAGAAATCAAAATTTTACAAAATATTTTGATTTTTTCCGTGATTCTCTTGGACTTAAGGACTTAAATTGAGACATAAATAGACCCTAATAGTCACTCATGGGATATTTTAAGCTCTCAGTGGTAGATTAAAGTGAAAAAACAATACATATTGAACCAAAATTAATTTCCTGTTTCCTGAAGTTGATGATATCAGTTAGGAAACCTCAGTTAGCATAGAAAAGTGTCTCTTAAATAACTGAGAGTCCTAAAACTTATTTCTGCTATTTAAAAAAATACCTTTTTTTACTTTCAAACATTAAAAGTTCAAGGCAAATTAGTGGAAAAAGCTGGTGGAAAAAGTTGTATACCTCAAGAAAAACGACTTATAAATCCATCAGGAAAATACTAATGAGACATGAAGATATAATATTTCAGGAACCTTTTCTTGTAGTAGCTATATTGAGCATGCTTCTAAAAATATATTTCCAAATTAGACTCTTCTAACACCAACATTATCTTCGCGAAAACAATGGCATAATTATCCAGCTTGTGGCTATAAATGATTTAAGAGAAAATGATAAATTGATGGACAATAATGGTAACCTGAGACTTCTATGAATTATAGGTGATAAACATTGTTTGGATAAGCTGAAGACTAATAATGATCTTAAATAATTAGTTAGTTTATTTTGGGCCTTTCTGTTTTAGAAATAAAGTAAAATGCTGCACTTTTACAAAATTTCTTTGATCTAGATTACTAGCTTGTAGCATTAAAAAACAGTGTTGAATTGGCATTCACACTGTGTGCAGAATCACTGTTCAATAGGGCAATTATTATTGTAACTTTAAGCAAAAATAATAAGATCGGTTCGTATAATCCTCATAGCAGTTAAACAGAATGCAATGTTTGTCCGAATCTTTAAGCTATTTTTAGAATCAGCACACTGCGCTATTTTACTATTTTTAGTTAAAGTTACAATAATAACCCATGTAAACTAAGATCAACTGGATCGGCTGTGAAAATTATCTGCTGAAAGTAAACTTGTAAGTTTGTTTGCCCGAATTCCGCCTTTGTCTTCGTTTTTATGACGTCACGACTGCGCTGCGCTATTGGTTCGTATAATACTCGTAGCGGTTAAACAGAATGCAATGTTTGTCCGAATCTTTAAGCTATTTTTAGAATCAGTGTGCTGCGCTATTAAAGTATGACGCCCAATCCCATGCATGTTGAGTCTTAGTTTCAAATACTCTTAATCTTACTATATTTGTACTTCATGTTTGAAAATTAATCAATTTTCACAAATTGCTTTAATTAGATAATAAAAGAAAACAATGATTTTACTTCAGTCAAGGTTATACATTTGCCCATCCCAACATTTCGTAATTAAGTTAATTCAAGCGTTAGCTGTATTTTGTCATAATCAGGGCGCAAAATTTTTCAAAAATATATTGTTAAAAATATTATAATCATGACAATAGCAATAACAAAATCTACAGGTATCTGTAAAATCAAATTATCGAGATTACATTATAATTTTGTCCCTTAGTTTTAATCTCCAATCAGTACTAGACAAGGTCATGTTCCTTGCAAAGAGGGACTATTAATATATATAATAATATATGATATTATAATTAATCAAAGCTTGTTTGTTTTACTTCAGGTTCGGATGTCTACCGGCGAAGTGTAGAAAGCTTAGATGACATTGAATCTGATGCTGATACAGTCTACAGCATAAGAAGTGAAATCATAGTAAGACCAAAACTCTCTGCTCGTCAGCTGTACCTTAGTACATATGGCCTTGATAGAATCAACGACGAAAATGATTGCAACAAAAATAGACTATGTAAAAGCCGAAGCTTACCAAATCTTGGGTTTTCACAGTCATTACATGATGATACACCTGGCTTCAACAGTGGGGGTCTAGTGTGTGATAATCCGAAGAAACGAAAGAAGCGAATTCTACAAAGATTTGGTCGAAGGTCAGGACTTTATGTAGTCAATGATGTACCCACAACTGACAAACCTAGACTTCCTTTTGCATCGTCCAGCTCAAGGAAGAAGAGAAGGTCGAAGCTTAAGAAAGCAGCATCGCTCGAGCCATCTCATATTAATGAATCAACCAAGGTGTGGTTTGATCACACAACTGCTGTCAGTAGGCCATCAAATGGACACGTCTTGGGCCGTATTATCACCATGCGTGAAGACATAGGGATGGCTTACGAGATTGAATTACAGCGACCAAATAATGGTCTTTTTGGATTCTTCATTCAAAAGGGCTATAAACACTTTCGAAGGGGGATCTTCATAAGTAGAATTATGGATTCAAAGGGTGCCAAATTTCTGGCCGGTCTTCTTAATCCAGGTGACGAGGTGATAGAGATCAACCACCAAAACACAAAAACTAAGACTATTGCAGAGGTACACAATATAATGGCTAACTCTGATAAGTTGACATTGACGATTCTTCCTTATATTGGCCGCAAAGACTGGTAAACACTACAAGATGATCTACACTTAAAGGTGCAAGTTAAATCACAATGCATGGCCCGCCGATTACTAGCATTTGGAGATAGCATGGCCATTTTGAATCGAAAGGTTTATAGCTTCCTAGCATTTTGAATTTCAAAATGAATTTCAAGCTAGTTGTTACCAGTGGTGTCAGGGCTGAAATGTCGTTGAGTAATCCCACAAAATTTACACGACAGTTAAACTATTTTAAACATTGCTAAAAAAGACTGGTTTCATTCACATTCATATTTTGAACGAGCTCTACGCTCTTGGACAACACATGATTAAATAAACTATTATTATTATTATTTCATATTTTATTTATATAGCTAGCTGGAGACTGTGGATTCAAAAATATTATGGAAATATTTTCCTTCTAAGCTTGACTTGAAATATTTCATTGCCTCTCAGTTAAAAAAATGCTATCCCTTTTACTCTGTTGCTTAAACTATAATATTAATATAATCTGCCATCACTCCATAAATAGTTAGTTTTCGTGTGCATGTAAAAAGTCATTTTGATTTTTAGTTTTAGCTTTTATAAAGTTGGTGTTAAGGTGATAATTTAAAAATATCCAAATCACATAATTAATATCAAAACTATAGCTTGATTGTATTTATATAAAGGTCAATTAATTTACATATATTTATTTATTATGGTAGTTTTGGATCTGAAAATTAATAGACAAGCTATAGAGTTGATAGGTTAATATTTGGTGATGTTACATTTTGTATTTGGCTTCTCTAAAACATCCATACTCTTGCATAATTCAATAATACGGAAAGGCGGAGTTCACTCGTGCACAACTTTTTCCCGCCAAGACTCAGTAGTAAACGCAGTCAGTGACAAAAGTATGGGTAAAGTGCGAGCTTCTCGTGTGCTTTCAGAAGTGCAATACTGCTGAACAAAGCATGAAACAAGTGAATAAATTATATAAAACAAATGCAAAGTATGCCAGTTATTTTATGAAGCTATATGTGTGTATTGCTTTTATCGCAGTTGAATTTAATATACCTGAAATGTGTAACTACATATATATTAGATAAAATGGTAACTTTGTACAAATTTTTTGATTGAGTTAGACTTGTTGAAAAATTATATATCAATATAATTATATCGTCCAAAATATTAATGCTAATTAATAATTCAATGAAGGCCTTAATTAATTAACGCCTATAGCAATTTCTTGAATTATCAAAATTTCACCAATAATCATGGTGCTAGTCAATGACATTTTGCACCTGAATATTGATATTGTATGTCAAGACGTTTCATATTGAACAGCAACTACTGAAAACTCAGAAAAATAAATTTTTATATTTTTCATTAAATGAATATTATAATCTATAATAATTATTTCTTCATAGTTAAATATTATAGCTGTACACTTTATTTCATTAGGTAAGATTTTTTGGTTACTAATATTTTAGTGAAAGTATGACTTGCATTATATTTAATACTGAATGTGCTATCCAGAATTTTTTTCCCCGTACCATTGCTTTTCCTGACTCTTTTGACCTTTATAAACTTCAAGATGAACAGTTTTTTGGCCCTTCCACCCATACACTATGATTTCAAGTAATATATAACACAGACTTTTGGAAATTTGATGAAAGCAAAAATAAGAGAAAATGCACAGCATCTCAGTCTGCAACTTGAATTTTCTAGGTCAAAAAACATGAAAAGCATATTTAATCTTAATTTTATATTGGCATTGGTACACTAATATTTAGAACTGACAAATAATCAGTTGTTAAATATTCCATCTTACAGTTGCATTCAGTGAACACGAATAATAGTTCTCAGCCAAGGCAGGAGTTGCTGAGCATGATAAACTATAGTTTTGCTATGTGCTGCATTTCCAACCTGGAGATGAAACTATTATGTGTATTTGTAGTCACTGAACGCAACTGTTAAATGGAGGATTATCTTCTTCCCTTCAAACATAGGTTATTTATTCCCCATTCTGTTATTAAAGCTTTTATTTTGATTCTCTAAAGGAACCTATTTTGTAGGTTTGTTGGGTTTGTATTAAATTAGCACAAAACTTTATTATTGTAAAGAAAGGAAAACTTGACAAGAAAGCTTGATTGCCAAAAAGCGGCAATTACTTTCACTTAAATGAAAACTGAAATATAGTTGAAACTTGTTTTTTCTTAATTTGTTTTGCTTTTGTTCATTCAGGTGTTTGTTGCTCAAGGGTTGATGGTGGTGTGGGGGTGGGTGTGTGGGTGGTTAAGTATGTTGAATCAATGGTTTCTCAAGTGCAATCAATCTTACAAAAACAGTTAAATTTAGCTTGAAGAAAGCCTATCGAAGCCTAGAAGCAAACTTAAGGAAATTTTGTTTGTTTGCATTTGCTTAATTGTCATGCGCTCTAGTGAAAGTTGTTCATAATCTCTGATAATTGGACCTATGCTTATAAATAATAATCTTATATGTAGAAGAAACATGGTCTTATTTCAATGAAACAGCAGGTCATAGGCGGTAGCGCCAGAGAGGAATAGAGCGCTCCACAAGAGTTTTTGGGCGCTTAGTCCCTGCTTTTTAGAGTAGTTTTGAATTTCCCTATTGCATTTTGCTTTAGCTAGTTTGATTCCTTCTAACCCTTCCCCTTTCTCCATCTTTCATTTCATTCCCGTGGCCACTGTAGGTACAACGTTTTAAAATTGAAAAGCTTCACGAGGAGCTATGCTGAAGAAAACATTCAACCCAGGGGGACCAGGTTTGTGTCATCGCAATCTATGTGGAAGAGGTTCTGGTTTGCTTTGGGTTACTTCTGATGACCCTAAAGACTAAGAATTAAGTGTGTATTCTGAGAAAAAATATCATGTGGTAACCTGGGGTCCACATATTATAGAACCTCTCGAGCCCAGGGTGGAAGCCGGGATATTTTATAATCATTTAAACAATTACAATAAAATGGAAAAAGAACAGCAAAACTACAAATATTTATTTTTCAGGGCAATATTTTGTAAAATATTTGAATCTCAATTAAAGTTGGTGGGGAAATTAAGTGGGAAGTACTCATTTATCTATCGAAATTTTTTATTTTTTAATGATGTCATATTTGACAATAAATTCAACTAAGAATTCTTATTGTAATATTTCTAAATATTTTCATTTTCCCCTGCTACAGTTAAACTAAGTGTGTCATAGCATTCATGGTAGTGGCATTCTGTACTTTTGGATATGAATGGAAGCCATAGCATTGATGTGGTTTCCCATTGATTTGTGCACACAAATGGTATGCCATGCACAGTGCTGGCTTCTTGTATGTTTTGCACATAAAAGGTAAACCATGACACTGAAATGGCTTCCCATGTTTGACATAGTATGGGATGTCAGAACACTGAAATGACATAGCACTGAAGCAATTTCCCATCCACAACACTGAAATGGCTTTCACACCTTTTGTACAGAAAAGAAAATGCAAGAGCAGTGAAATGGCTTCTGCACAGAAATGGAATACCACAACACTGAAATGGCTTCCATTTGGTATGATTGTTAAAATACACTAAATGCCTTTCCAAATTCAATTTTGATTCCTTGTTTCACTTACTTGAAGCTATTTCCATTTTGTGTGAAGAGAGCGATTTAACAGCAATACTTTAAAAGAATGATGTATTAAAATATGGATGTGCACTTGAAAAAGAATCTTATTCTCAAGAGGATGACAAGTGGTCTTTAGCGAGAACATTTTCCACCCACACTGACTCCCATCATTTTGATAGCATATTTTAACCATCACATTTTTGATGTTTATTATATTTAATACTGTTCTTGCCATAACAAAATAAATATTCAATAAATACACTTCCAAATACTGCCTTCTAAGTCAAGCTAAACTTGGATTAAGTCTAAGAACACAAGTGTATTAATCTAAATTTTGTAAATCAGAATGATTCTTCCATTTTTAATAGAAAACTTCTCACATTCATGCTAATAATCATAATTATTTGAAATAATCTTTAACATCAACTAGTTTTAATTCTTGAAATCAATTTTTGAAACCCGTGATTTTTACTATGTACAAAAATAAATTCGTTTTTATAATCATAATCATTAATTTTTGAGCAAAAAATGCCAAAAAGGACATGATACTATGGCCACTAGGTTATAAATAGAATGTTTCTCTCCTGGGAAATTAAATATTGGGGGGATTTAGATTGGTCATTACCAAGACTTAAATAGCATGCCTGATTAATACCTATGCCTAGGTCTATTTACTATAGGTTAATAATATTTTGACTCAGGAAAATGTAAAATGAAGATGTTGTGGTTGATGGCCTAATAGTCCCCATGGCACGTTTAAATTGCATTGATCCCTGTGGCAGACTATATATAAACATCACACAATAATCCTGATATATTTGATTACAAAAAGACTGTTGCAGCAATTAATCATAAATTTATTATGTGAGATGGGTCACGTACGGGAGAACTGAAATCTATTTTAAGAAGTGGAAATTATTTCTAGATCCCTCAAGACATTCAAGGAATAAACTTGAATGATATTAAAGATGGTTACTTGGAAACCAACAATTGATATTCAATAATACCCTTAGGGGTAGTTATAATGATACATGAAAGTTGAATATCATTACCAACTCGTATATCAAACTCTTATCTCTGTTGAAATTGGTATCAGAGAATATTATAAAGCTCTTAATAGCCCATTTGTAGATCTGATGATTACTAATGTCTCAAATTCTTTAGGCTAAGAATAGAAAATTTTTGAAAAAACCAGAGATTTCTGAGGTTTCTGAAGCCTCAAATTGTAAATGAGTTTCAAAATATTGATAATAAACTGTCATACGAGTGTATTGTGTAATGGGGCTATATTGGATGATGATTGAATTAAGCAGCTGAGTATGTAGTGAGAGATAATTAATATAATATTATTCTTTTTAGCAGTCTAATGTCCAAAGACAAGAAGTTTTGTCAGCACTACTACTGACAAATGCCATTAAATATGGATGCCATCGGCACTGAATCACCTTGTCCTTGTGTTGTGCTGCGACAGAGTACGGAGGGATGTTGCACTCTAAGTTATGTTGCATGTCCAGAAGAATAATACTAGTGTCATAAGAGCCTGTTAATAGGTAGCGCCCGTTAGGGGAAAACCGCACAGACCTGCAGTCTAAGGTGTGCGGTTTGAAGAACTGTAAAGTTCTGCCTGCCGTGATGTCATAGATCATACATCCTCCATCCTCATGGCCTACGATGGATGAATAAATAAAGGAAAATAAAAATATGGTATATTGAAATAAGGCCAAAATAAAAATATGCTGAAATTAGTTTTTTTGAAACTAGTGGGAATATGGTTATCATTAATAATTAGGCTGCGTGCATGATGTATGGCAGGGGGGGGGGGGGGGGGGGGCAGGTGAAAATTTGAAATGTCTAGAAAAATTCTTAACACCCTCCCTTAAAATCATGCAAAAAAATACGATCCCCCCTAAGCAAGGCTTGTAGCTTCTTCCAAAAATTGTGCATCCCCCCAATTTTTATGATAAAAATTTGCCCATCATCCCCTTTTTCCTACCAAAATTTTCCTGATCCTCCCTCAATTTCACCTGTCCCCCCTTCCTCTGCCATACATTATGAACACGGCCTTAGTACTATGTAACCTCAGAAAAATGCATTGCACTTCTTTCCCATGTTCATCCCCAATTCACCATCATCATTATAATTGTTATTATTATAAATCAATCAATTTTATAGCATATCGTACCTGACGAGAGCAAACGACAACTAGGACTAACACAGACAGATGCTACACAGCTCTCCCCAGTAGCAATGACGTCAATACATCTCTGCGACCTCAGGTCCCACAGACGGACCGTGTTGTCATTGGATCCTGAGGCAATGATGTCATCCTTGGCAGCAAATACACTCATGATGTGGCCTGAGTGGCCTGTTAGCTGTCCTATGGTGTTACCAGTGCTAGAGTCTGATATGAGTATGTTACCATTCCCTGTCGGCAGTGCAAACAATATTAGGATTTTCAAAACAGAAGCTATCAAAAACTAAGTACATTAATTCTTATCTCATACTACATTGAAAATATAGCCAATCAGAATGCAAGATAGCTATTGTATATTCGGCAGTACTCTTCGGTTGCTTTCCATCAGGCATTGCCAACTAGGTTTATTTTCAATAGTGGGGAATAATATAGTCATAAAATGCTTTCTCATGACACACCATGAAACATCCCACTAGTTAGTCACAAATACTTGTATTTTTACTTCAGATAAGTAAGTAAAAAAAGTAAAGAAAATAAGAGCGTTTCATTGGATAGTCTATGGTATACCATGCAAACGCATAGTATAACTTACTAATATGTTTCAGAAAATCATTATTATTTCATTTCCCAATACAACCAGCCAGGTAATTAATTACTGGGTAAAGGTTTTGAAATTAGGCTTTTAAAAATGGTTACCCTGAATGCGATTTTGAACCTCAAAAGTGGATGGTCTGAAAATCATAACTTTTATCACTTAAATCTGCAAAACTTTTAGGAGATAAAGGGGGGAGGGGTAGTGTTAACTTTACTAACCTGCTCCTCCTGAGACAATGACATTGGATCCCCCACTGCGTGACGCAAAAGCCAAGTCTCTAACAGTACCACTGTGAATATTCATCTCCATCTCAGGTCCAATCTGAGTACAGTTCTCAGCATCAAAGTGAAGCACCTTAATGCTTTTGTCATTAGACCCAGTTGCTACGAGATCACCAGAGTTGTTCCATGCTATGCAGTAAATAGAGCCCTTGTGGTGTCGGTTACGCTTGAATAATATGGTAGGCTGAGGTGAAATCAAGTCACTTGCACTGAAACACAACATTGATTGAGAATTCAAATTTGTTATGCCCTCTACTCTGACATGTACCCAATGAATTAATTATACAGCTTCTCATTAATCCCATATAGGTAACTGTCCAATTATTTTCTTAATTGGACAGGTCTTAAAAAGATATAACTAGTTAAAAACTAGTGTGAGCTGCGTCGGTGTTTCTAATAAAACAGTAATGATGAAAAGGTAAATTATACACCGTGAAAATATGAAAAAACTTACTGACGTTTCGGACGCTAGTCCTTCGTCGGAGTAAAAGAGAAAGAAGTGGTAGAAAGGAGTGAATATATGATAGAATAAGACATGTCCGAAACGTCAGTAAGTTTTTTCATATTTTCACGGTGTACAATTTACCTTTTCATCATGGACAGGTCTTGTTGATTTGGGATTAATTAGGAAGCTATATAATTAATAGGTAATGGGATTTCATGCTCCCCAATCAAGAAATAATTAGACTCGAAAAATTCCTCCGACTGCCAAATTGGACTCGGCCTACGGCCCCATCCAATTTTGGAAGTCCTTGGAATTTCCTCGTCCAATTATTTCTTAATTGGACAGCATGGAGTCCTATTACATACTAAGTGTTGCAAAAGATTGGCATAGGAATCACTGACAGTAGTGATACAGTGAATGTTTTAACAATACTTCAGCATTGTCACCCATATTTGAAGGACAAAAGCGTTAACCTAGAAAGAGTGCCAAATCTTATAATAAAGAGGCTACTAAAAGCCAAAAAAAACTTAAGCACCAAATAAGCGTTGGTCAAACCTACCTTTCCATTTTCTTGTAAGAAGAGAGACCAGAAGCTGAACACACTCTAAGAGTTTTAGAATTAGAACCGATTGCAAACAATTCTCCAGAAGGATGAAAGGCAACTGCTCTTATAGCTTGTACATCTTCTAAACTTGCTACATTACAGAACCTAATAGGCTCTGATGTGGATGCTAAGTGTTCTCTCTGTTTTTCCATCAACCTGGTTGTTTCGTTGCTTTTTGGTTCAGATACGTTGGGAGGTAATTGTTGGTTTGTAGGTTTATGGTATGTCAGGTTGGCAGTGGTACTTGGCGTGTCTGTAAATATTATAAATGGGATGAGATCATACTTTGATGGACAAGCTGATCTATGAAAGGATGGAAGGATGGAGGGATGGATGGATGGATGGATGGATGGATGGATGGATGGATGGATGGATGGATGGGTGGGTGGGTGGGTGGATGGATGGATGGATAGATGGATGGAGGGATGGAGGGATGGAAAGATGGAGGAACGGATTTATGGGAGGATGGATTGTTGGACAAGTGGATGGAAGATTGGATGAATGGATGGATCACAGGGAGCCCAATTTAGATTAAAGTTAATGGTGAAAATAAAATCGGAAAAATTAAATAAGAGGGGAATCATATAGAAAAACAAAGGTGTGCACGAAAAAATTTTCTAGTGCATTTTTTATTGATTTTTTTCACTCTTTCCTTTTACGGAGAACATTATCTTGATCTCAAATTTAAGAAATAATTGTTTAATTTTTTAGATTTTATTTTCACCATGCACTTTAATCTAAATTGGGCTCCCTGTGGATGGATAAAAGAACATTTTAATGGATGCGTGGAAGGACAGATGAAATGGTAGGTGGATAAATGGATGCATGGATAGATGTGAGAATGACTGGACATACAAATGGATGAATGGATGGAAGAGAATGGACAGATCAAAAGAAGGACAGATTTAGACAAAGCCAAGGATAGAAGAAAGAGTGCTAGATGAATGGATAGAAAGAATAATAAATGAACAGTGAAGATACATGGATAAGGGATAGACAGACTAATGGATACAAGGAAGAGTGTTGAATGAATGGGTGGAAAGAAGGATGAATGAGCAGACACATGAATAGATGGGTGGATGGGTAGGTAGGTGGTTACATAGACTGATGATTCTTAAAACTCCAGTGTATGCAGGCTTGGCTTCACTTCTGAGGTCGGTAAACAAAAGCAGAAATTAGAATAATAAAACAAGCAACTCCTGGATTCGAGGCTAAACCCGCATACACTGGAGTTTTAAGAGTCGTCAATTGGATGATGGATAAATAGATGGATAAATGGATGGACTAATGAAATAATCAATGGATAGGCAACTAGAGAGATTATGAGCAGCAGACTTGCTATACTATGCAATAGTCCCCTTCACAGTTCCCTGCGCCATCTTGAAAGGTAGCCATGCCTTTGCGTCAAAGCGAGACAAACGGTGAGCTTGCAATGATAGAGACCTTTTATTAACACCTTGGACAATTATTCACATGTCTCTATCATTGCAAGCTCACCATTCATCTCGCTTCGATTCAAAGGCACGGCTATCTTTCAAGATGGCACAGGGAACTGTGAAGGGGACTATTATAGTGTATTAACTGCTTCACACTTACCCTTACCAACCACAAAAGTAGTCCCACTATTTTTCCTTTTTCCACTTCCTGTTTCCTCCCTACTTATTTTCTTGACTGGTGCCTGTTTCTGATCTCTTGGTGAAGCTTTCCCCTTTAAATCCTGCTTCGTGGTTTTAGAAGTTGGCCTGTCTTGCCTGGGTGTTTTGGCCTCTCTTCTCTCTTCTGGGGGTGTGGCACTCTTATTTGGCGGCATGGGTGGGCCAGTAGATACAAGTGTCCGACGTACCCCATTGATCTTGGGTCCTCGTCGTGGAGGGGCGTCGTTCACCATGCCTAGTGCTTGGTTTTCCTGGTTCTAACATTTAGGAATGCAAACTGACTTGTAAAAATATTCAATGATTTTTTTTTATTTGGTATTTTTTTGCTTACATCAAAAGTGATATGTGGTATTATTAACATAATAATAATAATGGGATTAACAGTGGATTCCACATGGCTCTTCTTCCACTGAATTCCAATTGGAATTTAGAAGTTGATTTTTGTGGAGGGAGGAAAACCCAGAGAACCTGGAAAACCCTCGAAGCACAGGAGAGCACCAACAAACAACTCCACTCACATGCAACACTGAGCTCGATGGGACTCAACTTGGAATACAAAATGGCAAAATCAAAGCAACACAAAAAATCCTTGGCATAATGCAATAAATTCAAACAATAAATTCAAACTGTTTTCTTCTGCTCCTCCCAGTTAATTTTTTTTAAATAGTGATTTAAAGTATAAAATTCTCATTCTGGGAAATAAAAAAAACCTTGAAACCTTGAAAACCATAAATTAGTCCCTATTAAAATGATCTGTTTTTTTAAAGATTTTTTCTCCTAGATTTTGAGTGAATTGTAAATACTGCATTTTCTATGGCAAGGTATCTTGTACCTTGTACCATAACTAATGAACCATGAAGGCTGACTAGAGTCTAACAGGTACCGGTCACAGCTCCATGCCAGCGGACCATAAAGTCATAACATCAACTAAAAATAGACTATATAAAACTATAGGATGGGAATTATTAAAAAACATTCAAAATTATAAAAACAAGGAAGGAAAAAACCCATATGATGCAGAGCAAATTTAAGAGGAGTTCAAGTTAAAAAATATTCAAGTGGACTTTTTTTGAGAGATGTTTACTTGTACATGTAAGAAATTTTGCCTTGGAAATAATGTTGGGATTAAGATGTAAAATGAATACAATGGAATTGCAAACATGACACTTAGGACATGTGAAGTTAAGACAAAAATAATCAAATCCCTAACCATTTCTTCAAGCTCCGCTTATTGCATTAAAATGAGCCTTTAAGCTAATTTCATGCTATTTTTGTTTAAAGTGTCAGATTCACCAACCATTTAGATTCTGAACCAGCGTGACAAAAGGTTTTGTTTCAATAGTGCTTTTGGCATGGTTTTGCAGACATGAATGGATCTAAAGGGATTACTTACTTTAAGGTCATGAACTGGCATCTTGGAAGGAATCAAAGATTGTTTTGGAGTTATCGGAACTAAAACACTTTGCATAGGGCTGACCAAGGAAACGTAGTTTCTCAACACAACTGACTGAGGTAATGATGTCATGTTGAAGAGTCAATCAAAACAACAGGTGGACAAGTTGTAAAGTAGTGTGACATCATTGTCACTTCAAATCAACCATACAAATCAAACTTTCTGGGATCTTACATGCTAATTCATGAAAAGATGTTTCAGACATTGAAGTCATTGACGCAATGATGTGAACATCAAAAATTATCCATGGTTTGTTAAACATTGTAAAAATGAACTGAAAACTACCCAATAAGCTAGCATTGATAACCAATTTTCCATTAATTTGTTTGGATCACTGGATATTTGCAAATATTGACCATCACTAAAATAAGACCTCGGATCAACATACAAAAAAAAAAAATTATTTATGACAAAATTAAGATATTTCTGATAAAATGACATTCATATCCTGATTTAAATAATCCTGAGTTATTTATTGATGTTTGGGTAAAAAGAGTAATGGGATAACTGTGTTAGCACTTATATTACACAGGAAACCCAATATAGAATTTATGACATTTTTTTGTGTGAAATAGACGGTAATGGAAACAGCCATGGAGTGTTGCAATACGTGCATTAAAAAGATATAGCATATGCACAGAAACTGGGCTCAAAAATTTCTGTACTCGGTGATACCATTTTGAATTTCTGTTTTTTTCAAATATACCATGATATTTTAAATTCTTATTCTTTCCTCAAATTTTCTGGAGTGAATTTCAATCTATGTCTGCTTGTAAAAGATTCTATTTTTTGCATATTTGTGAACTACATTGCTGTATGCCGAAAAACAAAGTGAACCAGCTTCAACATTGACTGGCATTATCAAAAATAAAACAATTTATTACAAACCTCATATTGAAGGAATTTTTCATCATCATCGTTATCGTTAGGTAAAACGCTACTCATGTCTTCTTTGCCATCAATGACAGAATGGCCATTGTTATCTGATGTTGTTTGGTTGGGTTGAACATAGACTGGTGAGGCTGGAGGTCCTGGAGTATTGGACATCCTGTCTCTGCAAGATTTTGGAGTGCTGAAATGATATATAAAAATATATAAATGTATTTGTTAACAGACTCTATACCTCTATCCAGGCTAGTTTAAGATAGGTAAACAATGCACCCTTTATCCCTGTCTATATAACTTTTTTCTTTTACGTTTTAACACAATACCATAAGAATTTACAGTATAGATTCAGGATGATATTTAACCAAGAAAGGCAAAGCAGTAAATGATGAGGAACACTTTATCTCAGTTTAAAATATCAAGGTTAAAAGTTTCATCATCAACTTGTATAAAAACAGAAAGCACTTCTCTAAGCACAGGCCCAAAAGCCTTACGTCAACTGTCTACATAATTTGACACTAAATTCTGTTACTATTATATACTGTAGCTCTGTAATCCTTTTGCCTAATGATTACATACTTTTTGTTATACCTAAAGCTGTCAGTGGGTACTGGGTCTTGGATGCACTTAATTAATTCTGGAGCTCTAAACCACTTGAAGAGTGCTAAAGAGGGCTAAACCACTGGATTGCTCTCTAATGCAGGGCTAAAAAGATGGCTGCTCAATGGCCAGGCATCCTGACTGGCCATACCGGACTGACCAACCAAGACCAGTCAATGTGGCTGCAATCAGGAATGGCCAAAGAGGCATTAGACCCGACAAATGCCAATAAGATTCTTGTTAAAGCCTTTTATTGCAAAGTTAAACGATAAAAGTACACTGCGCTTGTAGCTTTGAAACATCATCTTATTTCATACCTTAACTTTGCAATAAAATCCTCTATTGACTGGCTATTATTTTGAGTCCTACTGTATATTAATGTACAACCTCAAACATGTAATCTATTCGGAATGTGTCTTCATGACTAACCTTGTATTCATGACTCCAGATCCATCCTTCAATGCTATACAGTGTCCAGGAGGTAAAATGTTTGCTTTAGGGGTTTTCGGAAACTGACTAACCACTTCTCGTTCATCCATATGAGGGCTTTCACCTTTTTTCACCTCCTCGGCATATTTTTGCTCACTCACATTAATTCTCTCATCTTTTGGCTCTAAATGAGTAGGTGCCTCATAGTTAATTGTATCAAAACTTAAAGGTTCTGGCTTAAGTTTCTTTTTTGTTAACGGCGTCGAAGTAACAGCATAGTGTGATGGTGCCTCTATGTCATCATTGTCTTTGAAACTAGGTGATACTTCTTTTCCAACTGGTGATTCTCGGCACATTCTTTTGTCAGAATGTGAAATACTTTCATTATTAGGACTGTTTGATGTTGTATTTTGGGTTGACTTCATTCCATTCTTAGCTTCGTAATTCCTTGGAGATTCACTGTCACCATCACTGTCACCTACATTATTCATTTTTCTACCATTGCTTATCCCATTCTGCCATCGGAGCTCTTCGTTACCAGCCATTCCATTTCTTACACTCCCATTTTCCATCCCCTTTAACGATGGAGGGGAATTTTTGTCATTCATAAGCTTTTGTCTCAATTGCATTTGTCTTTGTTCATGCTCTTCTAACCTTTTCAAAACACTATTCTCTTGGTTAGTTTTTAAACGATCAATTGAATCTTGGCTGTCTCTGACTCCTTGTACAGACTCAACCACATTTGGCTGCACATTATTTTTGGTAACTATCATAGGCGATGTATCAGAGAAATCTTTACGAAGGATGTCACCACTGACATTATAATTGCTGGGCTTTGAAGTGTCTTTTTTCGGGATGCCGTTTTGGGTGTCTTGGCCATTTCCATTTGATTTAGAATTAACAGGTTGGAAATTCACATTTGGACTCTCGCCTCTATATTGAAAGTTACTATATGAACTTGATACTTTGTTGACACTAGCCAAGGCACTTTGAGATCGTTCATTGAATTCTGCTTCCTTTAAAGATGTAGTCTTATTCTGTACTGTGCTCGTAAGACGAGGAGCACTGTCGGCAGTTGATGGTCTTTCTGAAAGAGACAAACTTTTAGAAAGATTTTCAGCTTCATGTTGAAGTCTTTTGTTTGATAGACGGAATCTTTTTGAGTGTTCGGCTTTCTTAAAGTCAACATCCAATGACAGTGGTTCAAAAGGAGCAAGAAAGCTTTCTTGTGGTAGACTTCTTAACCACGACAAAAAATTTCCAGTACTTTCGTGTGAAGTGCCACCCAAAACATCCTTCGCCACTTCTAGGATGTTGTCATCTGCCTCGCCATTGATTGCACGTTGATGACAAAAATCTACACAGCCCTCAAAGCACAACCCCTTGACAATCAAAGTAACAAGTCTATCCTTTGCAGGATGTTTTGGGGTCTTATTGCTACCACTGCGCTTCTCAACAGGCATGACATTCTTTAACAGCTCTAAAATCTCCCTGAAACATTTAATACGTGCAGTTTCTGGATTCCAATCTTTGTATTCAGGCTGTTCTTGAAGATCTGGTACTGTCAAAAGCCAGCATAATTTTGTGTAGTCACTCTTAAAAGGGCAATCTTGTTCAAGCTGATTCAAGCACTTGACAAGGTCTTCAATGGAATAGCTTGAAGAAACCCCTTCAATTCCAGATTTAAAATACAAAACTTCCATGAATTTTTCCTTCAGTACCAGATAACGAAATTTCCTAATATCAAACTCTTCAATCTTCTCCAAGGGTTTTGCAAAAGTCAAAATTGCATCCCATTCACCGTCCAAAATGAGTTGACGAAGGAACACCACGTCTTCAGTAAAGCTACAATTTGTAACTCCACTTTCTCTCTCCAAGTTCCTCATCGACTTGTGAAGCCTCCGAGAGTTCAAAAAATGGAGGATAAGCCTTATGACCTCGTTTTCTTCAAGATAAACTGAAGTATTCGTCATCTTTATGGGGTTTCTTATCGATAAAGTTGGTTACCAAGTTGGTATTTTTAAAACCACCATTTTGAATTTCTGTAACCAAGATTAACCGCAGAATATTTACCGCCTTGAAACCTTTCAAACGGCCTTACACTGTTGACACTATGGCACTGGGTCTCTCATTATGTAAATTCTGGGCTCTTTTCTGTTACAAGTTAAATAAAAAAGGACTTTTTTACGGACAAACAAAGCCTTACTTCGTAAATAATGTATTGGTGATCGCGCCAAAAATCGGATGATGCGCATGCGTTTGACCTTAGATACCACAGGAAGCCCGGCAAAACAATAACAAACTTCTAAATATCGCGGGCACACAAAGGACATTTTTCGCACGTTTTTCCTCTCTTTTGTTTTCAATTTCTTTCTTTCTTTCTCCTATTGATTTTTATTCAGTCCTCACTTAAATTTTCATTTTTTAAAGGAAAATAAGAGAGAGCAGTATTAATTAATGTGTAGTTCCAAAAATTATCCATACCCCCCTCAGGGAGGAATTTTTCAAGACACCCCCCTACCGCCCGGAATTCAAAATTCCAATTTTCTTCCATACAGAACTCTGTAATTTTTGTTCTTTCTCTGACCTCCCTACTCTTCGGAAATTCCAAATTCCTCTGTGGGGTGGGTATGGGTGATTTCTGGAACTACACAATCTATTTATCTATATTTATCTATGTACATTAATAAAGAAAACCCTTCTGGCAGATGGGATATTGCGGTTGATAATGTCAAATTATGAATGGTTCAAAAAAAGAACAGTCCGAAAAGCAAATATTCCTATCACGTTCATGTGAACATGTGGATGGAACGGCATAGGAGCTATGGAGTATGGACAGAGGGACATGAAAGGAATGTACAGGAGATCCCTTTTGACACGTGAATGAAATAGACATACACGTAAAGAAGTTCCAGGGGACCCCTAGGGATATGAGGATGGAGACACCTAGTCTATAGAGTAAGGTCAGAGGGACGTGTAAGGAATGTCTAGTGGATCGCTAGGGACACAAGGATGGAAAGACACCTATTCTAAGGAGTAAGGTCAGAGGGACATGTGAGGAAGGTCTAGGGGATCCCTAGGGACACAAGGATGGAAAGACAACTATTCTAAGGACAATGAATAATAATTTTATTCTAAAAAGAACAGATCTGATCAAGAAATGTTTCAGTCCATGGTAAGAAGCTATTTAACAAAGACATTTACAGGTGAAAGTGAGAATGAAGTTGAAAGTTGCAACTTTCCAGAAGCTGTCAATTATCAAAATTAACTTATGAAAATTTCAACATTTTTAGAATAGGTAGTATCACACATCTCTTTTACGGTCATTTTAGTGTTAGTTTATGTCTAATTTAACCAAAAAAATCTCACCTTCCCCAAATTTGCTTGAGCCATTGAAGCTATTGTTTCATGGCACTTCAAGCAAATTTGGGAAAGTTTTTTTTAAGTGGACAAAGTTAATCTTCAAAATAGTATTCATCAATGAGCTAAAATTTATATCGCACTGCACTGTCAGTTGCAGTAAAGAAGAGGTTTTTCTATTGGGTGTTCTTCCATTTCAGACCTTGTGTCAATCCCTTGATCTTTGTTTAGTGTTAATTCCTGAGAAGACATATGAATATGAATGTAACAAAAATCATAGTCCAAAGGGCATAAAGGGATGATCATCATTGTATATTAAAAATCTTGTGTTCCGATTGGCTGCACTACTGTAGACCTTGATCACAAGGCGGCCATGTTAATTCCCATGAGAATAAAAACCTGTTTAAAGTGCACCTAGCCCCTGATACAATGCTTTCCGTATTGAAACTGTTTGTATGAACCAGTCAAAATTTGTATATTTAATGAAGCCTGGGGCGACGTCACAGTCAGTAACATATTGGAATATAAACCTTAATAACTTAAAGACGCAACATTCAAAAGAAATATTTCACCATTCAACCATTTACTTTATGTAGAATCAATACTGAAACTATTGTATCAGGAGTTAGGTGCACTTTAATCATACATAAACTCATCCTAAAGCACTTGAAGATGAGGCCAAGCAGGGCAAATCTATTGTTCCAGTGGCCATGAGAGAAAAGTTTTTTCTTTAATTTCTTTGATAACCCAGTTGAACAAAGCAGTAATTAAAAAATATGGGATTTGTCTTATTTTTGTCAAAATTTTCAAGGTTTGATTATTGTCTACCAGAAGACACCTTTACAGCCTTCAAGTCAAAAGGCCCATTCAGCTATAAGGCTCTTATAGGCTTCTGACATATAAGCTATAAGAACTAAAGTAATAATGGTTAAATAGCTATGTCAAGTATCTATAAATCTCCAAATAAGCTTTTTTCTATATGCTATTTGATAAATAAGTGTTATTGATAGTTCAATAGTCTGCGTATGATTTTGACTGGAAAATTGATTAACTTAGTTTAAATAGGATGTTCGCATGATGGTGTCATTTGACTCCCACTATCATAATGCTTTGCAAATTTTCTTTCTCATTTAAATTTGTATTCCCTCATGAGAATAGTAAGACAGTTGCTAATTAACTGAACAAAAGAAAGTGTGCAAGGGAGTCTGGTAGTAGAGGTCAATGATGCCGAACCACGATGCCATCATGAAAAAATCCTAGTATAATGTGATACTCTACAAGGTACTGCAATTTTCAATATCACCTAAAATCTAAAATCCCAGCTAACTAGTAAAATAGACCTTTTTACTTGGGCAAAATTGCCATTGTAGACCATGTTCTTTGTTTGAGTTGTATCTTTTTATGCACAACTGTTAAACAAAGAAGTGATACTCTAGGCAATGACATTTCACCCATGCTAAAGAGGTCTATTTGGTTTTGCTGCCGTCAAATCTAAATCACTTTTGATTTGCAGCAGGAATAGCCCAATTGCAATGGATAGTTTAATGCATGAGTTTTGAACTGAAAGTTATATTGAAAATTGAAGGGTTCCAATGCTGTTTCTTTTGACTTCAGTTTCAAAATTAATCCGTCTGTAGTCATTTTTGTTTCACATGTATCTTTTTCAATAACTAAAGCATCTTTAAAAATATCAAATATCTTTATAAATATGGAAATAAAATCTAGTCATCTTCATCATCTGAGATTATGATAACAGTATCGATCTGTTTTGGTAAGTTTAACTCGTTGTTTGGAGAAAACTTGGAGGAAACTCTAGACATGCTATCGTTCGGTCCTAGAAATTCTGGAGAAGATGAACTCATTGCCACTGAGGTAGTAGAAAAACTATGTATTTGTGTGATATTGTCAGTGTTAGTCTGTAGAGTAGAGTTGTTCTTTAGATTGTTTGAAGGACAGTTCTTGAGAGATTCTTGCAAACCTGAAGTTCCTTTCTTGGGTGAAAATTCACTAGTTGTTAAAGTTAAAGAAATCTTTGAAACACTTTCTGTTCTTTCCCCTTCACTTTTGTTAGCTTGTTTGACCTCCTCATCATGGTCAGGTGTTTGTTTGTCTAAGATGCCATTCGATGGAGAGCTGTGTGGGTGTTCTTGATTTTGAGTGATGTGACGCACTGATGTAGCTTTTCTCTTGGAATGACAAGAGTCAACTTTCTCGCTACTTTCAGAAAGTGAAGAATTTGTTAAACATTTGTTTTCTGTGAACTTAGAGAGCTGGTTTTCCTTCAGTTCTTGTATCTTTTCCAGGAGCTTTGTTGAATTGATTGTTCGTTTTTGTTTCCGTAAACTTTTATCATTCCCAGTTTTTTCTTTATCATCATGGCTCTTTTCGCTTATTTCATCATTGTCGATAATTTCTATTACATTGTCATGACAAAAACCATTAATCTTTACCGGCACAGCTTCAATTTTAGGGTTTGGTGTTGTTATTTGCGTCGAAGGTGCTTCTACTTTTGGTTCCGGTTTCTCTGATCCAGAAGAATTTGGTGTAAATGAAACATCTTTTACCTCATTACTTTCTTTTTCATCCAAAATTGAAATGTCTTGGCTTCCTTCTGGTTCACCATTCTGTTCACTTACATGCTGAGCTGACTCTTCAACTTCTAATGAACAAGGCTCAACAACTTGCAGTACTGATGTAGACATAACAGACGTAGTAATAATTGCACTGGGTATTTCATCATCGACTTTCTCCACTTCTCCATTAACACTAAAAGTTGAGTTCTTTTCAACTTTACTATTTGAATTCTCAACTTCTACTGAGCCAGATTCAGTACCAGCTGTCGGCATGTCAGTTGCACTAGTGGTAGGTATTACGCTAATTTCAACTGAGTTCTTTACCTTCCTATTTTCAGAAGCCTTCATTTTCTTGTGCTTCTTTCTTGAACTCTTGTCTTCAGTATCACCCTCTGACAAATGCTCCCGTTCCTTCCTCTTACCTGACTGATGTGATTCCTTGTCGCTTTCAGAGTCAGACTCCGTAGTGGAATAATTAGAATCAGTGCCATGATCCCTTGGACCTTTCACTCGTCCCAAGTGCACATACTTTTCAAAAACACTATCTAATGCATTTTGGTTTACTCTCTTGTTTTCCTCAAGCTTTTGCCGCAGTTCAGAGTTATGTAAAGCAGGATCTAAACTCGGCAAGCAGTCGTCCGTCAAATGACAACCAAAGTTGTACTCGAAATCCTTCTTCCTCTTCTTCTGTAGTTTGTTGCCAATGTGCGTTAAAATATCTGCAGCAATGTCATTCTGCACCCCCAGAGAAATTCCTAAGCCACGCTTTTTATTTACCCTCATTATGATATTCCTAATATCAAAAATATCTGGAAAACCTTTTAGTTTCTTTAAGAACTTTCCAATGGCTTTATCAATGGCTGGAAACCCTGAGGTTTTACACTTTATTGATCCTTCGATGACTCGGCCAGTATTAGTTGGACGTCCTCTTAACTTGCAAAGTTTATTCCATATACTATTAAAGCGATTCTTCAAGCGGCTCTCCATAATATAACTACTGTCCCCATATTCCATTTCATCAAGGCTTAGCTCTGCCTGACTCAACCTTTTGATTTCATCTGAAGTGTACTTCAGTTTAGCTTCTAGTTTAGAAATGAGTTTTTTCCTTTTTATTCTCATTTTTTCCCTTTCCATCCTACTTTTCTCATTTGAACTCGTGGGACTTTGAAAATTTCCAGATGAATTTGAGTGACTAGTATTTTGAGTTTCTTCAACAAATTGTATATCATTATCCACAGATTCATTGGATTGATTTAATAACGTTTCCGTGAGACTGTCCTCTTCGAAATTTTCAAATTTCCCCGCCAAAGTCTCTTGTCTAGACTCTTGTGTTCCCTCACTTTGACTATGACTACCTGAAGAATTGTTGTCATCGATCAATTCGTTTTCCTGTGTCAGCTTTGATCCTTTTTTCCCATACACAGCTGCATTACGAATTATTGCATTAAGGACTTCGTTAAAATGAATGTAAACATCGAATTTATGCACTTGATTAGTCTTCCGTCGAAGCATATCTTTAAATTGCGAGGAGCATTTGAAGTCTGGGCAAAGAGCTTGAAACTTCACTCGAAGAAGCAAAACCTCTTGGCGTTTTAGAAAAGGTTGAACAGCTTTAGTAAACCCTTCGAAAAGTTCCTCTGTTGTCTGTTCTTCTTCATCGTCACTGTCTAGGATCGTAATAGAAGGAATACTCGGGTTTTTTGGCGCCTCTTTCAACCCATTTTCCGCCATTTTGTTTCTGTATAGTTTCTTCTCATGTCGCGATTTCTTCCAAAACGAAAGGAGGCAAAATACCATATAAGGAATAATTTATGCTAATTATGCAAAGTTTCCAAAATTGTGGATTCTGATTGGCCGATCCGAAATATATGCTAATTTATTACTACGTTCGTACTAATATATGCAAATTAATGGAAATTTATTAATGTCATGTGAAAAAACCGGTTCAAAACCAGTTCAAGACCAGTTAGTCCGGATTTTTTCAATTTTTTTTGTTCAAGATTCAGCTCAGATTTCCGACTTGCGGAAGGTCGCAATTTGATTTATTTAATGATTGCCATGAGATGAGATTTACCCTATTGACTTAATGTTTGATAAGAAATAGAAAGAGACCTTCTAGCGCTTTCTTACCACTAAAAGAGAATATCAAGTAAGCCTTGGCCACTATTATAATAGAAATGTTGAATATATGTCGTAATAGTCACGGGTGAGTGGGCAATATTGTGGGTTTCCATCCGCCGACACTACTGAAATGGTTCCTTTGATGAAACAATCAAAACTGAAAAGCGTTTAATTTGTTGTTTAACCGCGGAACGACGCAGCGGAACAACCTCAGAAAAAATATCTTAATGTTCCCCTTATGCAAAATAAATAAAGTAAATAATAAAACGAATAAATAAATAAATAAATCCATTTAATATGATTGTTTAAACAATATTGGCTATAGTGAACTTTTATACACTATATTTACGTCACGTATTCAAGGATCTGCTGAAACAAGTTGCTGCAGGCAATGGGCGCGCAGTTTGCCGAATTGGACTGGTCGAGTTCTAGTGCTTATTTTAATTGCGACACTTTCTCAACTAAAACAAATTCTAATCAATTTAAAGTATATATAGAAACTTCAAGCGATATTCTCAATTCAGATTGATTTCAATTTGACCGAACTCCTCGGTACAGAAAAAAAAACTCTCTTCGTCGTACTTGGAAAAATAGTCCACGATCATACACAGCTGGGCACGGATTAAATGCGCGCATGCCCGGCCCCGAGTATTTGTAATCGACTGAAAACTACGACGACAACAACAACAACATCGAAAACGAAAACAAAAAAAAAACAAGACAAAAAAACAAAAAAAACGAAAAACAACAACAACAACAACAACAACAACAACAACAAAACAACAACAAAAAAAGAAGAAAAGAAAAGAAAAAATGTTAAGTAGGATTTAGTTTCAGGTCACCCATCCTGGAACTAACTTCACACATCCGGACTTGACTCAGTGTCATGGGAGCCCAAGTTTTTTCCACTTGGCCACGTTTCCAGGGTGAATCAGCATAACAATAGCCGTGAAAACAATGCACCAGATAGACTAGACTTTTTAAGATTATTTTTTCAACCGATTCCGTGCGTGGCAGAGATGCAAGGGATTAGCCGATATGGTCTGGGGGCCGGCTGGTCTCTCCCCTGATGCTTCGGCTAGAACATTTTCTTGCGTAATTCGTACACCCAAGGGCAGAAGGATTTAATCGCCGCCAGGTCCGAAGTCCATACGACGCCCCAGCTCTGCGGATGTCTCGGGGGTATGGCAAAGTAGAATCGTTTTTTTTTTAAATTTCTTTCTTATGTGGTTCGAACCCCATCGTATCTTGATAAGTTTTTCTATTTTTTTAAAGCATGATTTTTTAAAGAAGCGGTTAATTTTTTTTCTTTTTTTTTTGCTCCGCCGTATTCACATAACAGTATACAGCTATTTCTACTTTTAATCATTACTGTTTCATTAGAAACACCGATGCCAGCTCACACTAATTTTAAGCTAGCTATACTGAAGGCTGCATACTGAATAGTGCATCCAAAACCGAAGTGCATTGCGGGCCATAGTGACATTGTCTAACAAAGGATTAATAATAATTATTTACTCTATTTTTAGTGTATTCCATCTGAAACAATATACTAACTACATGTAGAGAGTTAATTGCTGTATATTTACTTTTTATTTCAAATTTATGAGACCCACAATGCCCTTTGGTCTTGGAAAGCACTATTCAGTATACAGTATCCAACCTTTTTTGAAATAGCTGTAACTTTCTGGATTGTAATGTGGCCTGGTAACCTGGTTTCGCATTCGACGCCGTTCATTTCGCCATCTTACTTTTTTTGGGAAAAAAGAGCGCGGCAAAGTTAAGAGAGGACTAGTTCTAAAAACCTATGCTTACAGACGGAGCCAGTATTGTATAAACTTTCGTTTTAAATAAATGTCTTTTTGGATAAAAGTGCATCAAAATAACTTTTCTAATTTTTCTTTCTTTTCTTTTCTTTCTTTTTCTTTCTTTTTTTTTTTTTTTTTTTTTTTTTTTTGCGTTGCAGACGGAGCCAATATTGTATAGTCATTTTAAATAGATGTCTTTGTGCATTGAAATAATTTTTCTGAGGTATTTCCGCAGATTCTGCGTGTTCCGCCGTTCCGTGATCCGTCAATCCTCGGTTTATTACCCTCCCACAACAGAACGCCATAAATTCAATTTACCTCAATTTACACCACAGTTGAAAGAAATCGTTTCGTTTTCCCAGCTGCCATAGCTTTTGTGCGTATATAACTTCCGTCTGAGTAACTCGTATTTTCCGGTAGCGACTACGACTTTCCAATGCGTACTTTCGAAAAGAGCTATGTATATTACTTCCGGTTAGACATATCGTAACTTCTGAATTTTAATCAATCATCAAAAAAATTCTAAGCTCAGTTTTGGTGAAAAAAAATCTTTGTATTGTTTTTCGTTTTGTTTGTTTGTTTGTTTTTTCGGCTGTTAACTAATGCAAAAAGGCTTACACTTAGTGAGCAGGCAGAATAGAGGTGTTATAGTATACGGAGGGCAGGGGAAGGTTAAAACATAAAAAATAGGCGCGAGACTGTCCTACGTTTTGCTTTTATTACAAAATTCACGTATTTTTAACATATCGATACATAAAAAACTAAAATAACAATTCGATTGGATTTCATTGTTTATATTAATTACGAGAATGCGCAGAATTTCTTCTCGTTACAGTAAGAATGTTAAGAAAACAGACTTGATTGTATTTTAGTTTTTGTGGGTTTTTTCCTACAGCACAAGGCACAAAATGCGAATATAAGAATTACCTATTTTCAACGATAGAGCTTGACCTCCATCTTCTCTAAATTTTTTCGATCTCAAATTGTTTAAAGCCTAATTCGCCCGTCAAGAATTTGATTATAAACATCAGAATCTATAGGTAAGTAAGTCTTTGTTTTGCTATTTAAAAAATACATTGGATCTTTCACTAAATTCACGTTAAAACCCTCTTCTTTCAGCTTATTCTTCTGGAATTTAAACGTTGCTGTCATAGCAACCTCCTTCACGACGCGAACAAACACGGGACAGGCGTAACTAGGCAACACGGGACCAAGTTTCGACGCGAGGTTTTCGATATCAAGCACGTTTTGCGGGTCGGCGATGGTGACCATTCCTGCCTTTCCTTCTGCTCCAGGAACTTCTACACCATAAACAACAACATCGCTTAACCCAACCTTTTTGCTCACAATCGATTCAACCTCGGCAGTCGATACATTTTCGCCTCGCCATCGGAAGGTGTCGCCAGTGCGGTCTTGGAAGAAAACGTATCCATACTCATCCTGTATGGCCACATCACCGGACACAAAGGCCACATCATCTTTGGAAAAAACATCTCGGACGAGCTTCTTGGCTGTGTCTTTCTGGTTGAGATAACCATCGAAGCGAAAAACAGCACTCCCTGTGACAAATAAACGCGATAAAATTCAGTTAGTATTTGTCATCATGAACAGTCTGTCAGCATTGCGGAATACAGTCAATTCAAAAAATGTTCTTAATTTTATCTGACTAGTTATGCCTGGTTTACAGCACGAACCTTCGTAGGCGAGCGGGAAGTGTTGAAGGAGACGTTTTTTTAATGCCTTCATATTTTCGAAATTGTGAACTGAATCATAACTACTTTGTTTTTCTTTCCCTAAACCTAAAGACATTTGATGGATTGTTTCTCGCCATTATTATCTTATTACTAGTGGGAACAATTAATTCAGAACAAATATTTTAACCGCTTCAGTGATTTTTACCCATATTCCTTTCGGTCCAGTCGCGTAGCCGGTCGACGACAACGTTTTTTGAATTGACTGTATAAGAGAGAGGCTTTAAAGGCTATCCACAGCCTACTTCCACCCCCCCCCCCCCCCCAACCCCTCGTGGGTCTTTGCGCCCGAAATTAAACGCAGTCTAAACCTCTCAAAAAATGTTCAAACTTGAATCAAAATGAAAAAATAAAAATGAAAAAAACCCAGACACAAAACACAGACACCAGTATCTTACCCATGATAACCTTTCCAACTAGAACACCAGTTTCACCTGGTTTACAGTTGATAGCCAGTCCATCCCGCCCTCTTAGTATCTCCCCCGTCTTTAGATCAATACGGATGAGCTTCACTGGAAATAATCTGGGAGCTATCATGGATGTAAAGCCACACGCTCCGACAGTATTGTCCGTGTTGACAAGGTTGGCATTCCCCTCTGAGGAACCGTAGAATTCTCCGATTTGCTTGATTTTAAAACGTGATTGGAATTCTTGCCAGATCTTTGGGCGCAGTCCATTACCGATGGCTACTCTTACGGTGTGCTGGGTGTCTGATGGACGAGGGGGCTGTGCGAGGAGATAGCGACACAACTCACCAATATACTGGAAAGCCTGGAGAGAGATGGGAAAAAACCGATAAACCTATAGGAAGAGCGTCAGTTTTAAAAATTTCTAAGGATTTGGTCCATATATATTTTCATTTTGTTTTCTTCTCTCCTATGCTACGAGGGTTTTCTCCGGGTTCTCCGGTTTCCTCAGTAAAAATCAACATGTGAGCTGAGCGTCGTGTGCATAGAACATTGAATGTAGTGGTAGTGCGTGTGAGCGAAAAGTGTCCCAAGCAAATAGTGCGAAAGCGCTAGAACGAGTAGACACTTAAATAAAGTGATTTTTTTTTTCATTCACCGCATCACATTTTATCAAATGCATCCTCAGTCAACCAGATCGAATTTGAAATTTAGCTTGTTTCAGTTTTGTAGGAGGAAGAAGACATAAGAGTCCGGAGAAATACTTTTGAATGAAGGAAGAGACTTTAAACAAACTTCACACACATGTGATGCAAGTCCAAAAATTGTTGCAAGAAGGAAGGAAGGAAGAAAAAATGGAATTCCTTGACTAAGGGGGAGGGGTGGGGGTACAAAATACTCACAGTCACTTTGTACTCAATACAGTCATCCCAGAATCTACTGGCCGAGAATTTCCTTCTTATGACGACAGTACAACCATGGACAAAGCAGTAAGCAATGCAAGCCAACCCACCAGCTGAATGGTAGAGAGGCAAGGTACAGTAGACAACATCTTTGCTTCCTAAGTTAAAAAGGTTCGCAAAACCTGATGCCAGGAAAAACCTGTAAATACACAAAGTAAATTAAAGTAAAAGTAAATTAAAGTCAAAAAAAATCAGAGCAGAGCAGAGCAGAGCAGAGCAGAGCAGAGCAGAGCAGAGCAGAGCAGAGCAGAGCAGAGCAGAGCAGAGCAGAGCAGAGCAGAGCAGAGCAGAGCAGAGCAGAGCAGAGCAGAGCAGAACAGAGCGGGTTGGTCACTCAAACCAAGGTATAGCCATTTGCATATATTTCTTTAAAGCAAAGGCAGCTCCCTCTACGCTCAGATATTTTAAGATCAATACAAGACCAGCTCTTGCACTCCAACAAACTGGTGCTTAACTAACTGAACTGACAGTAACTGTCCCATGTAGATTTCATATGCCCCATTGACTTCAACCTCCTCTATCTGAAATTAATTTGTTTCCCTCGCAATATTGGCACTGAGAAAAATATCATATACAGCACACCTCTTTTTTATATATACATTTTAATTATTTTCAAGCGGAAAATCCGGAATCGTATCCTGGAATGACCACTTGGATTGGACTTCAGTAAAGTGGAGCTTGGATCAAAAACGTTTTTATAGTTTAATTATTTTCTTGCTAAAAAAGTGCTTTATAACTAAAATTCCTAAAAGTCTGGCTGCAGTAACAAGCTCGTACCTTGATGTCCTGATAATAGCAGGTTTGGGGAGTCCAGTGGTACCAGAGGTATAAATGTACAGCAATTTGTCTGAAAGATAACATAACAGTAAATGACAATTTTATGTATTTTAGAAGAAGCTAATACCAGTCTCTCTTATTACTTGGAAATCAAACCTTGCTTCCCCTCCCTCCCCTCCCTCGTCGGAAAGGTTTGAATATTTTCTGTATAATATTTCATTTGTCCACCCAAAAACATTCTCCCTCTGCCTAGTAAGCAATGTACTTACGATTTCCAGTCGAAAGATCCAAAATAGACCCTTCATAGGTCAATCATGTCAATAAACCTTTTGCTATATTTTTCTTGTCTACATTGTCCATACATAAATCTAATTACTTTACTTTCGTAAGAAAAATGTGAAACTAAATTTCTGGCTTTGCTGCCTATGGAAAACCTCATTCACCCACAGAAAATTCCTTGCATCGAGCTACAGAATCAATATGCTCTCCATCTTTAGATTGTGAACATCAGCGTCATACTGATCTGTAAAGCTCTTTTTGAAATCACTTCTTGGTTGCTCAAAATTTTCTCCATCTTAAGGTTGTGAACATCAAAGTCATACTGACCTGTAAAGCTCTTTTTGAAATCAGCTGTTGGTTGCTCTGTTGATGCATCCTTTAGATGTTGGTCCAGATTAACGGAATCTACTTTACTGTTTGAGTTTTGACCATGGCTGTAAAGCTGCAATTTGTTCTTGAGCTTGTCTAAAATGTCCTTTACAGGATCTGCATTGAGAATGAGTTATTTTAGTATCCAGATAAATGGATTAAAATTGGTTTAAAATAAAACCATAAAAAAAGATTTGGATTGAGGAGCCATACAGCAAAAAAACAAAACAAAACAAACCAAACATAAACAAAAACATCTTGAATTTAAGATTTTAAACTGGGAAATAGAATTTGGATTATATCCTGAGTAACAAACCAAATTTAATCAAACCCTGAAATAGCCTCTAGGCTGATCTAATTAGAACTTTGCGGTGATGATTAGTGATGACAAATAAGCCTGAAGCGAGATGACTTTTTACCCCCGTCTCTAGACCATAATCCTTTTCACACTGCTTTTGTTCTTTAATTATGACTATTGTTCCTGTATTCTCTAAGGAATCAAAAAATTTAATATGATAGAATTTTAAAAACTATTATGGTATAGAGTCAAGGGTAAAACGTCATCTCCCTTCAGGCTTATTTTTTTCTTTTTTATAGATACATGCACTACTGCTATAATATCAATGTTAATACCCAAACAAGCTTATTAGGAAATTATATGTATCCAACTCAATAATCAATATAAAAATTATACATTACTTACCAGAATAATCACTGCTAAATATGAGAGCTTTGGCTTCAGACACAGCAATGCAGTGATACAAAGAATCTAACTTCAGGTTGAAGTTAATCAGTGCTGTAATGACACCAATCTTTGCCAATCCAAGCCAAAGACAGACATATTCAGGTCTGTTTTCCATAAACAGTGCCACTACATCTCCCTTTCCAAATCCTTTGGACTTGAAGAAGTTTGCAATGCGGTTAGAATATTCATCTACTTCTTGGAATGTCCAACTCTTGCCTTCAAACTGGAGGGCAACTTTGCGAGGATACTTTTTAAGGGTTTTCTGGAAGATATCGGTGATGTTGTAATTCTTGTAGTTGTAGAAGAGGGCTCTCAATTGCATGAGACCCAAAATAAATATACCACTGGAAAAAAATAAAAATAAACAATGTGTAGTTCCAGAAATCATCCATACCCACCCCAAAGAGGAATTTGAAATTTCTGCAGAGTAGGGGGGCCAGAGAAAGAACAAAAATTACAGAGTTTGTATGGAAGAAGATTGGAATCTCCAGGGGGTAGGGGGGTGTCTTAAAAAAATTCCTCTGTGAGGGGGGTATAGATAATTTTTGGAACTACACAATTTAAGACTGACCACTTTTATTTTATAGAGAGGGGGCTGCAGTAGAATATAGTTATAATCCTTTTTTTTATTCAGTGATAGATCAAAATAATACAGTAGATGGTCAACAGAAAATATGTGGACAGTAAAGCCTCTCATCATGTCTGTTTATTTAGTAGCTTATATTTTTAAAATCTGTTCAGTAAATTATATCTCTTGACTACAAACTTATTTTTTCTGGTGAAGTACCATTTGACCAAAACTAATTATTCACAAACATTAATTGTAATACTATCATTTGCATTCAACCTTGAAGCATGATCGCTTTAGCGCATCGTTTTACTTTTCAAACGTAACTGTTTGTCTAGTTTGTGTGTTACGCTTAATTTGACCAATGAAATCATGATGCCACATGCTCCAAATGTCGTGTTTTAATTGGTCAAACCCAAAACTAAATTATGCAAAACAGTTATGTTTCGAAAGTCTAGCGTGGTTACCGTTCAAGGTTGAGCACAAAACTTCAAAAGTTTTCAATGTTTTGAGGAATGTTTTTAGAATATTGCACACTTATGAAAAAGTACAAGGCTAAGCCTGTAACAATAAGATTTACCCAATTTTTTATTTGCAGCAGCCATGAAAAAGAATTTGCCTACCCCACCCCACCCCTCCCCCCTTAACTAAGAGTTCACTTTCGCTGTTAGTTTAATATCCTGTTGAGCGCACGTTTTTATATCTAAAGATCAGTAAGCAACGTGCTGAAAATCAATCTCAAAATATGAGCTATGACTGCACAATCCTGAGATATCTTTTAGCTTGTGAATTTAATTAATTCATTAAAGAGTAATTTGGCGCTTTCGTTAATATAACGTACAAAATTAGTACTAATGGACAGATTATTATGAGTTAGGTGTTCAATTATGTGGTAAAGAGATTCAAAACAGGCTCTCATGTACAATACTTGATCAATATTTAAAGTAATTGAGTAAAACCAACCTCAAGTCACGAGTTATCGTACGAAAAAACACCTTTGGAAAAGAAGGTCCACCAGACGCTAAAAATGCAATGAACAAAAGACCAGGGAATGCAATCCAGGGAAAAGAAAAGTAATGGATTGCTGAGGCGATGACTGCAATCACTAGGCTCCATGCTAGGAACACCTTCATCCTTCTGATTTGGAGGAGAATTCTTGAGGTTGGAGTAAGTTTGTTTGAAAGAGTGTGACTTTGACCCTCCTCCTGTAGTAAACGATACCCCGACTGCATAGCAGACGGGAGGGTTGAAGAATCTAGAACTTGCAACAATTCGGGAAGCTTTCGGCTTCACTTCGTGGAAGTCAATACTTCAATACTTTTAGCCTCCATTCTACCTGTTAGTCGCCTTGAATTCAAGTCTTAATCATTTCTAGAAGCTCCATTATTTAAGGATTCAGAGAACAGAATCTTTTAGATAAGCAGATCACGATTTCAATGCGTTTGTAGGGAAAAAATGGCAACAAATTAAAATCCGGGTGACGCTAGCGACAGGTAAACGAGTGGTTATTGACTTGCACGATTTCCCATTCGCTGCTTCGTCGGTTTTAACGATTTAACACAGGTAACCCAATCTATAATTGTATAAAGGACACAGGGAACCCAAGCTGAAGACTTCTAAATCAATACCAGAAATACGTCCCGTCTGTTGGGCGCGAGACTAATAATTTACATTCCTAAAAGTTACCAATGATCTATAACTTTAAGTGAAAGAGGTCAGATAATGAACTGAAAATCAATAGCTTGAATGACAACTGCCATTCTCAGGTATCTTATTGCCTCAAAAACACCTTAAGAGGTACTGGCTTACTCTCTAGTTCCTTTTAGATTTATGACACCCTAAGAGGTACCAAATTGCAGATATCCAGCCCTTCTCGAATCCGAATCCCCCCCAGAGGGTTCTGTTGTCCCTACACAAACTTCACACAAAGAATCTCTGAAATTGTAGAACATTATATATGTATTTTGATTTAAAACAATTTATTTTGAATAAGATTTCCAAATATATAAATAATAATATATTTATAAATTATATTATCCATACTGTACTTTATTATTATTTTTACATCTGTATATCTCCATTAAGAATTTGACAATAGTTATCACAGTTCAAAGGAAGATAATTCTTTGACTTCCTATCAAGATAGTACATTGGATCTTTCACTAAATTCACGTTAAAACCCTCTTCTTTCAGCTTATTCTTCTGGAATTTAAACGTTGCTGTCATAGCAACCTGCTTCACGACGCGAACAAACACGGGGCAGGCGTAACTAGGCAACACGGGACCAAGTTTCGACG
Organism: Actinia tenebrosa; assembly: GCF_029948245.1. Lineage (NCBI taxonomy): Eukaryota > Metazoa > Cnidaria > Anthozoa > Actiniaria > Actiniidae > Actinia > Actinia tenebrosa. The sequence goes on along the minus strand of NW_028292586.1, from coordinate 4,142,481 downwards.
CCAGGTTTTCGATGTCAAGCACGTTTTTCGGGTCGGCGATAGTGACCATTCCTGCCTTTCCTTCTGCTCCAGGAACTTCGACACCATAAACAACGACATCGCTTAACCCAACCTTTTTGCTCACAATCGATTCAACCTCGGCAGTCGATACATTTTCGCCTCGCCATCGGAAGGTGTCGCCAATACGATCTACGAATAATACGTAACCATACTCGTCTCGTACTAAAACATCGCCGGACACAAAATAGACGTCATTCTTAATAAAGACATTTCGAATCAGCTTCTTTTCAGTGTCGTTTTGTTTGAGATAGCCATCAAATCTTGCACCAGGGTCGTCTGTGGCATAAAAGAAAGACAACTTATTTAATGATACCCTTAACAACCTTTAGTCTGATCAAAGTCAGGCATCGCGGTGGTAAGAAAACCCCAAGAGAAACCCTCAATCAACAAACTCTACTCACATGTGATTCCAATACAAACCTCAGACTCCATCCAGAGACAAACCCAGACAAAACCGAGACTCCAGAGTGCCCTATCACTACCCCCCTCCCCACCCTTGATTGCCAAGCTGCAAAAGGCTCCCATACTTATCAGAAAATAAACTTACCTTTGACAACCTTTCCAATTGCAAGACCTGGTTCGCCAGGTTTACAGTTGATAGCCAGTCCATCCTCACCTCGCACTATTTCCCCCGTCTTGCGATCAATACGGATGAGTTTAACAGAGACCAACCTTGAAAAAATCACGGATATAAACCCACAAGAGCCGACGGTGTTGTCTACATTAAGGAAACCAACATTCCCCTCTGAGGAACCGTAGAATTCTCCGATTTGCTTGATTTTAAAACGTGATTGAAATTCTTGCCAGATCTTTGGGCGCAGTCCATTACCGATGGCAATTCGTACGGTGTGCTGGGTGTCTGATGGACGAGGGGGTTGTGCGAGAAGATAGCGGCACATCTCACCAATATACTGAACAACCTAAAAAAATAACCCATAGCTTTTTCAGAACACTGAAATCAAATTCAGGCTTGGTACGATTTCTGCATGCAACATTGTAAAAACAGAATGGAGATCTACTTAGTTGTGCACATTGTGTGAACCGCAACATGCAAACGTTTTGGCATGACCTGCTCTCATCCAATGAAAAGCAACTTTTCGGGGTTAATGGCGGCTGGAATTCGAATTATGTGATCGTAGCAGGAGAATTATATTGCAGGAGAAGACGCCACGTGCGACGCTAGCGACAGCAATAACAACAAGGGAAAAATCTTTAATCGAGGGGGCGTAGCGGTAGTGCACTTGCCTCTTACCCCTAGCATCTTAGATTCAATTCCCAGACTCTGCATCACATTTGAGTAGAGTTTGTTAGAGTTTCACTAAATTTCAATTCGATCTGTGAGTTAGCTGTGCCTCGACTTTGGTCAGCCTAGAGGTTGTCTCAGGGTATCGATAAAATTTGGAGGTTTTTATTTTCATTTTAAAGGGGGGGGGGGGGGGGGATGGGAATACTCACAGTCACTTTGTACTCAATACACTCATCCCAGAATCTACTAGCTGAGAATTTTCTTCTTATAACAAAAGTACACCCAAGAAATAAACAGGTCGAAAGCCCCAACATTCCACCAGCAGTATGATAAAGTGGTAACGTGCAGTACATCACATCGTTGCTGTTTATATTGAGAATACTTCCAAAAGCAGATGCAATGAAAAACCTAAAAAATACATACAGTTATCTAATTTTTTAGAAGTTTGAAATGTTTTCATAAAAGATCCAGAGAGTGGGTTGAGAGGGAATTCGGGATTTTTATTTTTTTGGTGGGAGGGGAGGGTGGAAGGCGATGTCCCCTAGTCAAGTACATCTGAAGCTAATAATCAAAGGCTTCTACTTCAGTCATCATCTAATCATTATCATCATCATCATCACCATCATTACTATCATCATCACTATCACCATCACCATCATCACTATCATCATCACCATCATCATCATCACTACATTACTATCATCATCAGGTTTAGGAAGTCCAGTACACTTCTTTTTTATATAGGGTACATTTTAAATATTTTAAGATGGAAAATCTGGAATTGTATCCTGGAATGAACACTTGGATTGGACTTCAGTAAAGTGGAGCTTGGATCAAAAAAAGTTTTTATAGTTTAATTAGAGTGCTCACACTAAATCCATGAAACAAATACTAATTTTTAGCACTAAATAGTGATAATTAAACAACAGAAAACAAAGGATTTTGTATGAAATAGTATTATTTAATGTTCATGGTTTTAATGTGTGCACTCTATTTCCTTGCTAAAAAGTGTTTTATAACTAAAATTCCTAAAAGTCTGGCTGCAGTAACAAGCTCGTACCTTGATGTCCTGATAATAGCTGGTTTAGGGAGTCCAGTGGTACCAGATGTATAAATATACAGCAATATATCTGAAGAACAAACCATTCACAGCAAATTAATGTCTTTGCTGCGCAGTAAGGATGATTGAAATCTTTAAAAGTGTGAAGAGCTTGCTATGCATAATTCAAGTTATATGACAGTACGTGAAAGAGTCAAGGATAGAATAGATTTATGGGAAGCATGGAAGGCGTAACAGTGAGAGTACTCGCCTCTCACCAAGAAGTTAATTTTTATTGAGAGAGGAAAACCGGAGAACCCAGAGAAAAACCCTTGAAGTACAGAAGAGAACCAACAAACAACTCTACTCACATATGACACTAAGCCTGGTGCGACTCAAACCTGGGTCACATTGATGAGAGGGGATACTCTTACCACTACGCCAGCCATACTTTCCAACTTATTTCTGGGGAGCCTGGACTCAGCATTACATGTGATTAGGGTGTTGGTCTCCCTAGGTTCAAGAGTCTTTCTCCAGATTCTCCACTTTTCTTTATTCACAGAACCCAGCACACTAAATTCCAATTTGACATTCAATCTGTAAGTTTAACCATCTCTTGTTTCATATGATCAGAGCAGCATATGTTTTCATTTTCAAAAAAATTGATGTAATTTTTAGTCAACTAGTGTTAGTCTCAAGTTTTGGAAACTATGAATATTTCATGCAATGTTTAGTCTTCTTTTAGTCTTAAAAAGCTTACCATCAAAACTTTTTACATAGTCAATTATTGGTTGTTCTATTGATGCATCCTTCAGATAATGGTTCAGATTGATACCTTGTATGTTATCAACTGTATCACTACCATGACTGTAGAGCTCCATCTTGTCATCAAGCTTTTCCACAATATCTTTGACAGGAGCTAAGAAAAAAATGTACTTTCAAAAGTCTGAAGACTTTCTCCTACTACGCAGCTGATTTGTATTAGAATCATTCTGCAATGCTCCAGTGGCAGATCTAGGGGTGGGTTTTGGGGTTTGCAACCCCCCCCCCCCCCTTCAATATGAGAGCCATCGTGATTTATCTTTTTTTTTCATGACAACACCAACAGCATCACAAGTTTTATTAAAACAGGGGTCCCGAACACATTTTGCTTGCTTTTTTTTCTATACACCATGTGTGGGACCTGAAACAACCATGCTCGCCTACAGCAAATAATCATCATCATAAGACCTACTTCTGTTTGGGAACCCTGTGCTACTTTCCCGCCAAACAAGTACTTCAACCAATGCTACAACCCCCCCTTTGAAAAAATCCTAGATCCGCCCCTGTGCTCCATCCACTAAGTAGCTACTTAGGGGAGTGGGAGATGTGTGTCAACACTAACCCTCCAATAAAAAAATCCTAGATCTGCCCCTGTGCTCCATCCACTAAGTAGCTACTTAGGGGAGTGGGAGGTGTGTGTCAACACTAATAGCAACTGTGTAAGAAATTAATACTAAACCCTCCAATAAATAAATAATGCTTCTTTACCTTACAGAAAATCTTATCTTGAAACTATTCAGTGTACCTGAAATTTCACTGCTAAATATGAGAGCTTTTGCCTCAGATGCGGAAATGCAGTGATACAAGGAATCTAGTCGTAGATTGAAGTTAATCAGTGCTGTAATGACGCCAATCTTTGCTAACACAAGCCAAAGACAGACATATTCAGGTCTATTTTCCATAAACAGTGCCACTACATCTCCCTTTACAAATCCTTTGGACTTGAAGAAGTTTGCCACTTGGTTGGAATATTCATCTACTTGTTGAAATGTCCAGTTCTTTCCTTCAAACTGGACCGGAAGGCAACTTTGTGTGGGTATTTAGCAACAGTTTTCTGGAATACATCTGATATGCTGTGAGGCTTCTTACGATATGCATCTGCTTGAGCCAGTGTTGCACCAAAATAGTGTTGCAACAATCTGCAAAATTGAATGGTTTGGATACTTGAAAGGGTTATTCTGTATGGTGCACATGCTGTGTGTGTTAGTGTGTGTGAGTGAAAAGCATCCCCATATATTAATAATGCAAAAGGCCTATAATTTTTAAATAAGGTTTTATTTATTTATTTATTTGTGTGTTTATTTATTTATCAATCCCCAACCAATCAGAAGGTAAGATATATAATAGTTACTGTGTATAAATTGAGGTCAGATGGGGGGCACATACCGTATAAAATGCTTCCCTGTCGCAAATAAAGAATGCTTTACATATAATAGTATTTATTTGGCTCTATTCTTAGCGAAACAATTTATAGACAATAGCAGCTAGCAAATTAACGTGCCCACAATCGTGTCTGCAAGTATCCAAACCAAAAAAGGCCAAAAATAGTTGAACAATCATCGTATCACACATGCTTTGTCTTGCATCGCAATATGCTCTAATTATCTTTAAGATTTATCTTCATTCTTACCTAATATCGCGCAGAAAAGTACGAAAAAACACCTTTGGAAAAGAAGGTCCACCAGACGCTAAAAATGCAATGAACCAAAGACCAGGAAATACAATCAAGGGAAGAGAAAAGTAATGTATTGCTGAGGCAATGACTGCAATCACTAGGCTCCATGCTAGAAACATCTTCATCGTTCTCCTCCTCTAAAGGAGATAGAATAAATCTTTCCGACTATAGAGCAATTTTTTACTTCATGAGTCTCTCAAGCTCGAGTTTTCGTGATCAGGTTCCATTGGATGTTTTGAGTTTGTATTCTCAAATTTCCGAGCAAACGAAGTTTTGACGTCAGGGACTCGACACCTAGGCGAAACCTCCCCGAAGCTTCCACGAGTATTTGTCGATTACAGAATACATGCTCGCGGTTTGTTGTCACGACGATAACATGAAGCTTTTCCTTAGAGATTCGACATGGTCCAATACTGCCAATGAATTGTTCTAATTTTGTCTAATTGTAGGCACGATTTCCTAATAGTGATTTGTAAAATATTCCAATTCTTAATTTTATTGTGTTCTAAAGAGAAGATCGGAGTTTTGATCAGTTTTATGACTTCATTTTCACCTTTCGCACGTTGGCTTCTAGAATACCAAATTAGAAAATTTTACAAGCTTCGAAATGAGCTCAAAGTCCGTGTCCACAACTGTAGCCAAGAAACTGTAAGTATAAGTTAAACTACTACTAGTAACATGAACTACTTATATTATAGGTTGTGAATAAAAATCGATTTAACTTCTATTTCCGTGATATTCTTCCTGCAGCTAGACAGCAAGAAGTGGTAATGAGTATGATAAGTTAACCAATACTAGGCTTATTTGCATTGCTTCTTGTTGTTGATGTTGTCGTTATGGTGCTTGAATGATGCTACAATATCCGTTAACTCTTTTTTTAACACGGCAGCTCAAGATCTAAAAGATAAATTACTGTTTAAGTTGAGTTCATTGACATCAGCTGTTTTGCAATTGTATGATCAGTGTTTTTGAACAGTATACTACTGTAGTTTTACAATAGAAGCTATTCATGAAGTTCTACTATATAAATAACAAAGAATCGTAAAGTATATTTAAACACACATCAAGTGAAATCGCATGCCACAGGTCACGTCTGATCATTAACACAAGGTATAGATTTGCAATCTTGAACTCTCGTTAGACTTTAAAATGAGCCCAAAAATGAAATTTATACTAGCACATATATCCTTGAATTATAAAAAGTAACTGTGTCATCCCATTTATAACCATTTCATTTTCTTGAAATCTTAAACATAGTCTTATTTTTTTTATCTTAAATTTAAAGTTTATATTGCAACTTAGAACCAAATAAAAAGCTTTCTGAATCTTTAATTTGTCTTATGTGAAAATAAGTTTCTTCCACAGTAGTGTATTGTTTGGTTTTCAAAAGCTTAGAATGAAATTCACTCAATACACTGCTAAAATAATTGTAGAAGAAAATTATCAGAAGGAGAGTGAAAGAATATACATTGTAATTATATAATTGTAGCAACAACAAAAAACCATGGATAATGATTCCTTACATTTATGGTATTACATACATACTACAGTATAGTACGTAGTAGCTATGTTGTAGTTAAGGATGTCCTGTCCTGCATTGATGGTATTCTGGTATTATAATGAATCCTTAGTTATGGACACACATCAGAACTAGCATTTCAACTAGAACTACTAATGAATTATTAATATGAAACTCATGAAATAATAAATTGTCAGAGTGTTCAAAGAGATCTCTCATTGGATTCTCATAAGTGTTGAGGAAGGATTAAAAAGAATGATGTGGCCCAGTCATCCAATCATATTCTTTCTTCTCTAACCATGCTATTCACTTGTTCGGCGATAGTCATGACTCAAATAGGGTTCATGACCTTCAGGTTCTTGCTTCATAATTAATGAGTATAACAGTACTTTTTGTTTCTATGGATTCAAAACTAATTTTCAGTATTTCACATTACATTGACATGTCATTTAGATCTGAAACTCGAAAAATACGGACACACAAGTACTGCTGCATGGTGCTTAATTACTTAGGAGTCTTTTGACTTGTTTTTAATCAACCCCAACAGTTTCAAATCAACCAAGCTAGATTATTTTCGTGCTAAGAGTAATTTCACCAAGAAATTTGTGGATAAACTTATGAAAAGAATTTCAAAATCTTCAACCAAACAAGGCTGCTGCAAAAACTCTTTTGTATTTCATTTCTAAGGATAGTGAGGATGAAAGTATTGTAGACAAGGGGTGAGAATGAAAAAGTTGTTTCCTAAGAATGCTTTGTAAAAAATAACAATTTTTCTAGCTGTGTTCAAAACTCAAAATCAGGAGATGGTGATGAGAGTTTTATATTTTCATATACTTTGTGACTTAATTTATTTTCAGTAAATATTATCTGGATGTAAAAAGAAGAGAAGACGCATTTGATTTATCAGGGCCATACCTTCCAAAAGAAGACCCAACTCCACTAAGAGCTGTAAGTAAAACTTCTAAGTTCAGGTTTTGTTGTGATCAACTTATTATTATCATCATGATTAACAACATGAGCATGTTATAAATGTCAGAGATATGTTGGTAAAATGCTGTCGTTTGGTGATCTAAGTACATGCCAACACCAGATATGTCCTTTAAAGCATGTTATTATAAAAGGCCGTCTTGTTGGAAATCCACCTAGATGCAATCAACGGTAATAGAAAAGGAACATTGTTTGTTTGCCTCAATAAAGACTCTAGAAGCTACAGTATAATTATAGCACGCACGCATGCCTCCAGCAAGCAAAGGACTCTAAGTTATACTACTTGTTTATAAGCTTGCTTGCCTATATTCTACATTCTTCTTGTCAGTAAGCTTATATCATGAGGCAGACACATGTTTACAAATTATCATGTTTCCTAATATTAAACTTTCATATCATGATGATATATTTTAGGGTCCTACCCTAGCATATGATGGTATACACGACAGAAGCTTGAAGCACTACTTCAGAAGAAACAGTATTAAAAAACACTTGCAACACATGACAGTACCTGCCATGATGAGCAAATCAAGGGAAAAGGCGATTAGGCGTTACGTAGATGAAACTATGGCAACCGTGGACTATCGTCTGAAGCCGGGGCCAATCTCTCCCTATGCATTTCCTCAGACATTTAAGCCTCAGCCTCCACCACAGAGACCAAAGGCTTTGAGGACAGTAGATGAGTATTTTAGAACTCATAAAGGTTCTAAAAGAAGGTATGCTTATTGAAATTGTTTGTTAATTGTTTTTTATAGCTCCCCTGATTTTTTTTAGGGGGGGCAGGGGTGTTTCACTTATCACAGCAGAGGGAAAGACGAGGTAACTAAATAAACAGGCGGAATAAATCGTTAAGTGATAAAATGAATAAATAAACTAAATACTGTAGTCATTATTGTATAGAACGGTCTGAACCCAGGTGAATGAATGTCAATCGAAGAACTATGATCGTCCGCGGTGGATGTAGTCCTGAGAAGGACTATTTGATGTGACTAACGTTTCGACAACCTGAGCGGAAGTCATCTTCAGAGTCAAGTGAAGAATAAAGTCAGATTGGTCATATTTATACTGCCACGATAAGAATAGCCTAATTACCTGGATTAGCGTAATTGACAGCATTGGTCTACTCGCACTCATTATTCCACTTCATCCACCCAGATGATCATAATAATTATTCTATTAAGACTGTAGTCATTGTTTTATGAAAATAGGGCTTAAAATAGCCTGTCACTAAGAAACCGTATGGCTCATCGTTCCATAATCAAATTGTGAGTTAGAAGTAGAAATTTGACGAGTGAGGAAACTCTACTCACATGTAAGTATATATGCCACTGAGTCCAGGAATCATACTTTGGTTGCATTGATGACGAAATGCAAGCACTCTCAATATTGAATTGCAGTTGGGTTATCAATTAATTATGTATCAAAATGTATAGGAAAATGCCAGTTCATGTTGTTGGTAAGCCAAGAAGAATTGCAAGAAGTTCTCCCCCTGAACATATCCACAACTACGAGAGAGAACGTCTTGTGAACATGGCTAGCAAACTCATCGTAGCCACAGTAAGTACTTTTCTTTTATAAGCCTGTGTACTTGCTCTTACCCCTCCCCCTGTAGGTAAAACATTTCCCCCATTTTTCTTACAGGGGGAGGGGATAAGAGCAGCTTAACACAGGCTTCTCTTTTAAAGTTAAGATAACTTGATTTAATTTGTGTAATTTTTTTGCAGGAGACAGTTGCTCTTCCTCAACAAAAGAAACAAAGCAAAGGATTTCAAACCTCAGGAAATGTAGGTTAAAGAAAATAGAGAATATTAAGCGTCTGGCTAGCCTCCTATACATGTGAAAACGCTTTTATGTTTCCACGTGAACATGAGGCTAGCTACTAGGCAGTCACTAGTCAGTGCAGAATGATATAGTTTTTCAAATTGATCGCCATATTTTGATTCAGTGTAGATGTCATTATACCTGATCAGTTCTTATACCAGGGTTTGTGCTACTCCTTAAACTCGTAGAAAACTCCTTGAATTTAATTTATGTTTTCAAGGGCACTTGAAAAGCTCTTGAATTTTATGATTTTAGCAAAACTCCTTGAAAACTCCTTGAATTTTTGCTTTGATCATTACTTGCATGGTTCTGAAATAGATCTAGTCAACAAAAAATCGGAAAATCTGTTCATGTGCAACCACCGTGTAAAACCTTGGCATAGTTAGCTGAACATACTCCTTGAAAATTCATTTTTGGGTCCTTGTATACTCCTTGAATAGTCCTTGAATTTTAAGTGGTTACCTCAGCACGAACCCTGTTATACCTTCTTTGGCTGTGTGTTCAGGAATTCCCAAGTCTAGAGAGAAGTTCAAAAAGTACAGGATCAAGTACTTCAGGTCATGAGTCTGAGGGCTCAATCAATGGAAGAACTCCCATGCCTCCAAGGGTAGGTATCTTATATATCTCCTTAATAAAACTTGAAATCATGTTTTGGATTGGAAAATCACTTTCCAGACTAGTAGAAGTACAGTGTATAGGAGGGCAGATTTTGTATAATTTAACAATTTATTAACCAGGCAAAGTGAATATCGGGGAATAAGAACCAAAACGAAGTTGAAGTCATTATTCCTGATATTCACTGAGCCTGATCGGAGGTGAATAATTGTTTTAGTATAAATGTACAGGTAATTCTTTCAAAAAAAGGAAAAAAAAGGAGATAAAAGACCTGGTAACAGTAACAAAGCTGGACAGCAACAGCAACATTTGTTTTACATGAGAAAGAATTCAATTCCTTAGAGCAAAGGGATTTTATTGTTCTGACATCTAACCTCACTAGGCAGTCCAAGCTGGATTATCTATCTATTATAATTGACATATTATTTAACAATTATTCGCCGAAGACAAAGTGATTATCGGGGAATATTTACCAAGACACGAGTCTTCGAGAGGCGAGGTAAATATTCCCCAATAATCACTGAGCATGAGGCGAATAATTGTTTTAGCATAAATACACAGGTGATTCTTTCAAAAAAAGAAAAAAAAGAAGATAAAAGGCATTTTTTTCCCGGTAACAGCAACAAAATGGCTGCCTGCCATTTTCCATTTTCGCTTGAGGTGATTATCGTGTGATAGTGTGAGTTTTCTGACCAATCAGCACTCGAGATTTTCTATAATCACCTGCATATTTTTACTAATATTGAATATTATTCAAATAAGATTCCAGTCTTTCTTCAAATACCTTTTTGATTGTAATCATACTCATAGCTGAACCCATTTGTTCTATTGTAATTGATGCCTGGGTTTAACCATCTCTGATTGCAGTTTAAACGTACTTATGCCCCACAGCAAAGGCCTCAGTCATCATTCTTCAAGTCCTCGTCACTGGATGAGACGGGCAGGAAGGGGAAGAGTGGAGTTCATGTGGTCGTCCCTGATTCAAGTGAAAATGAAAAATTAAGGTGAGAAGAGGCAAAGCTTGGTTTGAATGAAGGAGGAAGAGAGGAAGAAAGGGAAGGGAAAGGAGGGAGTAAGGGAAGGTGAATGGAAACAGGAAAGGGAGGAGAATTGTGCAGTTTATGGAAACAGGGAAGGAATGAAAGAAGAAGAAAAGAAGGAGGGAGGGTAGGAAGGAGGGAGGGTAGGAAGGAGGGAAAGTAGGAAGAAGGTAAGAGGAAGTAGGAAGGAGGGAGAGTAGGAAGGAGGGAGGAGGAAGTAGGAAGGAGGGAGAGTAGGAAGGAGGGAGAGTAGGAAGGAACGGTGTATGGAACGAGAGAAGGAATGAAATAAAAGAAGAGAAGGAAAGAAGAAGAGAAGGAAGAAAGAAAGAAGGAAGGAATGAATTAGGTCTTACACAAAGCTATACTTGTGACATCCATAACTTCTAAATAATGAGAATCTAGTACAAGGATTTCTAATGATGCCTAACCGAAAAATAACAAACATTACAAATTATGCCTCAGTTTAGAAGTTCTATAGGATTGAATTAACATCACCAATGTAATCCTCCAAATGTTTTCAATCAGATTCCTGATGGACAGGATGAACCTCGATGGGCGTGGCTCTAGTATTGTCATCTCGCCTCGTGAAATTGAAAAGCCAAGACCAAAAAGTGCAGGGTACCCATTAAAGAGCACCGCAAACACGGCTGTAGAAACTGACCTCCCTGATTACTCTGATGATGATCTCTGTAGTGATGAGGAATCATCACCGAGAGAGTCGGCAAGGACACCGAGGTTGTCCTGGGTCGAGAATAAGGAGAGCGACATGATTGACACTTGCACACAGACTGTCGTTCATTCAGGTATGTTTTTGACAGCTTTTCTATTGCTTGTGGCACCCAACCTCCTCAGACAAAAATGCCAAAAGTGGCACCCGACCACTTACCACAGCTTCCCGAAAGCAACACGAAGTCTGACCACTTCCGATGTTATCCCGAAATTGACAGACCAATAGCCCATTTCCGAGATATGCTTCGCTTGTCACGCACAAAGGTTTCAGTATGAGGCTACGTGCTAAATTAAATTTATTCTTACCGCCTGTCACGGATGACTGAGCATATAGCACGTAGCCTCATACTGAAACCCTTGTGCGTGACAAGCTATTACAAGTGGGCTATTACAGACCACTTCCCTAAAATCCTCATTTAGTATAGCATCGGTCTCTTTTTGACGTTTTTCCTTTTTTTTTTCAGCAACGCAAACGAAATTCCTCGAATACGACCAAGAACAAGGCGAAAGAGAATTTGTTTTCCCTTCCAAACTCCACTGGGCTGACAGAGGGCAACTTGACCAGACAGACGGTAGACAGCCCGTTGTCATAGCAACTACGGGGGCTTCGACGTCAGACGTGTTGACAAGTGGTACATCTACCTCTGCATCGCACGAAACGCAAACGCGAAACCGTGACCTGGAACCTACAGGTAGTTAAAAACAGTAGTTAGCAACTTCTAGCCCAAAACATGTGCGTCCTCGATTGACGTTTCTTAACAAGCTTTTTTGTCATCTTCATTCATTAAAAGTTTGTTTTCAAATTTTATAAAACAAGGTTTGGTAAATTCGATCGAAATTTTGATGCCAAATTTTGTCAAAAAATTGTACGCTTTTTAGTTTGAAGTAATAGCTGTTATAACAGTTGAGCCTGCATTGTGATATCCTTTTGTTTTAAGAATCATACAAATGGGGCTATCATGTCGGTACAATGCTTGTGGTCTCATTTGCATCTTATTTTGCATGCATCCATAATATCTGCCAATGAACGCAAACTTCCTGTTTACATAACCTTCTCCTTATAAGTTTGTTTAAATCCTTACTGTCAATTCCATTGTCGTTAAGAACAGTTATTTACAACAAATGAGTTCCGCGGCTTATACCAAACTTCCCGAATTCGCTCATTAACTCATTTTATCTTCGCTCATTAACTCATTTCAATACTGTTAAAATATCATTAATTGAACGTCTACGAAGACCAAAATATTTTCTTTCCAAATTTTTAGGGTCAATGTTGACAGGTTGACATCTTTATGCTAAACGTTCCAATAATTTTTGGCTGTAAATCTCAGTAAATATAAACTGCTTTCAAAGAGATTTTCATTTTGGAAGGGAGGATAGTTTTTTTTTCGCATGGGAGGGGATGCTGTATTTTTCTTTCTTTTTTTATCTTTTTAACATCTTTTTTCAACGGTTTTTTTTCTAGCGAAAATTAGTTTTTTTTTCTTGGTCTGAGAATATAATATTCACTTATGCTCGTATTTGCCGTTTTCTTCTGGTTTCTTTTGTGTTTTGTAGGGGGAAAAAATCTCTCAAGGGTTTTCAGTCCCTAAGTACATTTGCAAGGCTTTCTAAATTTAGCTAGAACTCGCGATAAAACAATGAAAAAGAATAAATTGATTCCGAAGCGTCATATTTCACTGTCAGGTCAAACAAACAAGAACATTCAATCTACTAGCATAATGTCAAGAAGTCACCAACGAGTGTACGATTCCTCTGAATCCCCCACTCAGCTTTTGGAGGTTTTGAGAAGAGAATATCGATTTTAAAATCATGGGAAATGGAGCGACGAAGACCAGAAAAGGTTTAAATTTTGTCTCTGAGTGAAAAGGGTTTTCGGAATTCCGGTAACATATTCTAAAGTAATTCTTGGCGCTCGTCGTTCAAAAATGACAAATATTGAACTCCATTTTAGCTCGTTTGAAAAGGAGTGTCTTCCGAAAATCAAATCTTTTCTGCGAAATAATATAAAAGAAACGATGTCAACGATGTATTGAAAACGTTTCAACTGAATATTATGGAAAGACATCGTAGAACAACATGAGTAGGCTACAAATGTTTTTTACTATATTTTGTTGACACAGAATAGGCTAACAGTAAGAGTTCAGCGACATTGATCTGTACCTATTGTAAAATATTTATGCGTAATTAGCTACGATAGCGGTCAGATTTCGATCTTTTTAGCCAACTTTTCTTATTTATAATGCTTATAAATCTCACATAATGACTATGTATTTGTTCTCATTGTAGTAACGTTTAGTCACGCAATGAAATTATCGTCACGAAGTTCTTTTTAAGAACTGCCTCGTTGGTACATCGCATTAACGTTCTGATAAAACTAGGGATATCAATCAATCACGTAATTATTTACCGCCATTTCCAGTCAAAAGTGTAAACTGAAACACCGTTATTCTCTACTTTCACATCCCCATAATGCCTTGCGTCTTTGGGGGGTAACCAATCAAAAAACTGTCCCAAATTGAAAGGTTTCTTTATTGAATTTATACTATACCTGCTTTTATCTGTACAATACTGATTATCAGTTTATTCCAAGTTATTTTTGCGTGTACAGATCATGAAGAGTTTTGGTCTTACAGAAAATGTATTGACTTACGAAAAAATATTTAAAATTTACCTTAAACGTCTTCAAGCTTCTATCTTTTTCTGTATTTTACTTCTTCGTTTTATATTTGGATACCAAACAAGGTATTTTAACATTGTCTGATCAGCCTTCAGCAAAATAAGTGGGTTTTTACCCTCTGGTTACTCCCAAAGACGCAAAGTATTATGGGGATGTGAAAGTAGAGAATACTAAAAACGATGCAAATTTTCATTTTGTTCTCATTTTTTCGTTTCTCGTGTTTTCATATCTCATTCTTTTCTATTTTAGTTATCACGTATGAAGTTTATGTACAGACTGGCGACCGCTTGGGGGCTGGCTCCAAGGTCAATGTCAAGATCACCATATTTGGAGAGTATGGCAACAGTGGAGAAAGACAACTACTTCGATCCAAGACACACAGGAATAAGTTCCAAAGAGGACAGGTAAGAAACCTTTCCCCTCCCCTTCCCCCCTAGGGAATACCAGACATACCTGTCCTACTTGCAGTTTCAGAGAGCACATGTAAGAAATATCTCCTCTCCCCCTAGTGGATATACACTTGAAAACCTACTTTTGGGTATGAGGTTACGTGTTATTATTATTTTTCTTTTGCAGGTTGATGTTTTCGCTGTCGATTCGTTATTCCTTGGTAAACTTCAAAGCATTCGAATTGGTCACAGCGAGACACGCTTAGGTGAGTCTTTATATCCATACTTTCTGATTGTCACCATTTTTTTCCCGACCTATAGACCTATAGACGTTTTAGTGCGTCAGAATTTTCTCCGTCAAATGAAAAGACTCTAAAATTTGACTTCAACTTTCTCCAAAACGTTTTTTCAACTATGTTTTACCATTTCAGGGTATGGTTGGTTTCTTGACAAAGTTTACATCAAAGAAGGTCAAGAAGCGACGAGGGCTTTTGAATTTCGATGTAACAGGTAAACTTTCCCGAATATATTTTCAAGTTTACGATGCGTTTGCTACTTTGTCATTTTCAAAGATTAGGATTGGTTGGGATTCCCTGTATTTTTATTGGTTGGGATTCCTTGTATTTGTATTGGTTAGGATTCCCTGTATTTTTATTGGTTAGGATTCCCTGTATTTTTATTGGTTCGGATTCCCAGTATTTTCTATTTGTTCGGATTCGGCCCTGTTATTTTATCGGTTGGGATTCCCTGTATTTTTATTGGTTCGGAGAAGAAGTAATGATACACATTGCCACAAGTTCCCAACTCCAAGAGTGTTTCTGATTGGATAATACGATTCCATGCGTTTTTATTGCCTGAGAATGACATCATTTAAGTGTCAAAATCACAACTCGTGATTGGCTGATGATATTTCCATTTCAATTTCTTCAATTTTAATTTTTTTTTTTTTAGATGGTTCTCGTCAAGAGATGATGACGGGCAAATCATGCGAGATCTTCCGCGTTACGATACTGTACCAGGTAAGACGAGTTTTGCGGAGGGAGGAAAGCCAAAGAGCCTTGAGCAAAACCCTCGAAGCCCAGGAAAGATAAGTCATTGTACTGTGATGAAGATTGAATGCTAGACCACAGTGATAAAGCAGCTTATAACACCCGTGCTTCCCATGTACTATTTGGAATGCATTGTATATATTCGGGAAATTGAGGTGGGAAATCGCCATCTTACCTTAATCTTCAATTACCTGTTATCTTCTTTCGAGCTTCGTCCTTACCACTAAAGCTCATTTTTCACCACCGTTGGGAACGTTTGGGAGCTCTTTACCTTATAAACTCATTGTCATTCATTCTTGTTCGACAGCTTCTCACGCTGATGCAATTTTACCTAAAGAAAAAGAAAGGAAAGAGGAGTTATATAGTCCAAGCGACAGCGAAACGTCCAAAAGCGACAGCGAAGAGTCACCGCGCGAAGTCGAACCGCGAGGAAAAGAAAAAGCTTCTCGCAAGAAAACGAAACAAAAATCACAAAAGAAATCAAAAAAGACAGAAAAACAAGAAGCAAAAAAGCAAGAATTTGAGCCTCTTGAAGAACTCGGGGGAATTAGAGGAGCAAAAGCGGAGAATATATTTGAAGTTAGCGAAGAAGACGATCAAGATCAAGATGAAAACGAAAACGAAGACAGATTTTTCGAGCCTGAGGAAGAGAGTGAGTCAGAACAGAGCGAAGACGAAAAAATAGTCAACAGAAAACCAGAGGAGGAAAAATCAGCTGAAAAGATAAAACCACCAAAATACCCGAACTTAGGATTTGCAGTTAAAACGAAAAGGTACGCGAAGAAAAACTCGAAGGTTAAAGATGTTAAAGAAGAGGATGATGAAAATAAGGACAAGCGAAAACTAGTAGAGGACGAACCTCTCGAGGATAAAGAAAGCGAAGAGAATGAAGAAGCCAGAGAAAGCCATGACGAAAATAATAACAGCGAGGAGGGAGAAGAAAAAGAAAGCGAAGAAAAGCGCGATGAGAAAGATGAAGAATCTCCAAAAGAAGAAGAAAGTAATAAACCTAAAAAAATTGCAGGGAGCCACTTAAGAGTTGTAACTACAGCTATTTCGCCATTTTTGAAGAGCCGTCAAGCTGCACAGCCATCGCCAATAGCTGAAGAACCTTCTGAAACATCAGAGGATAATCAAACGAAAGAAAAAGAAGAGGACAGCGACGAAGATGAACCCAAAGTTGAGTTTACATCCAAGAATGAAAAGAAATCTGTAAGTTGGAATTTAACTTATGGTTGATAGAATTTGATGTGCTGTGTGTGTGTGTTTTTATGTTTCGTTTTGTTTTGTTTTTGTTTTGTTGTTTTGTTTTGTTTTTGTTTTGTTTTTATTTTGTTTTGTTTTGTTTTGTTTTGTTTTTGTTTTGTTTTGTTTTGTTTTGTTCTGTTTTGTATTTGTTTTTGTTTTGTTTTGTTTTTGTTTTGTTTTGTTTTGTTTTGTTTTGTTTTGTTTTGTTTTTTTTGTTTTGTTTTGCTGTTTTTGTAGAACTTTGTCTTTTTGCGATTAAAAGCTTATAGAAAAGTGTTGGACTTGAACTGATTCTTATATATTGTTTTTAGGATGAACGGCCTTCTTCTGCTAAGAGTGATGAATTCGAGGAAGGCTTTCGCGCAGGTATCCGAAAGAAGCAGGAAGACGAAAGGAAACGACACAGGGCATCGATAAGTGAGAGCGAGAACGTCCTGAAGAAAGGTTAGTAGTGTGGAAGGTGTATAATTAGCATCACTCACCACGTTCCATACATTGAGTCACTGGTCACACAGTCACAAAGTATTCAGCTGGGGCTGCAGGGTTCGAGAATTGAATAATCCTTTGAAACTACCTTTTAGTCTAGATTGAATGCTTTGTGTGTGATCAGTGAATGGTGAATGAATATTATCTGTATTACCAGTAGCTTTATCACTACCGATCACCACCCACACCAATATCATCAACCATATATTATCATTAACAAATTACCATTCATTTATCGCCATCATCATTATTATGCATAAGTAGCATTATCATCGACACCACGTCACCACCATAATCATCACCACCATCATCATCACTACCATCACGATCACCTTTATCATCATGACCATTGTCATCATCACCACTATCATCATCACCACCATCATCATCAGCAGTAGCAGCATCAATCATCGACATCACTACCAACTATCATCACCATCATCAACTATGATCATCGCATGCGTCAATTTTAACTTAACTTACGCTAAAGTTCAAAAAGATCATGATTATTCTCTCTATTCCTTACCAGGCTCTAGCATCCACGAAGCGGCCAAGAACGGCAACCTTGAACGCATCAAGGAACTGATTCAAGTAGTACCAGCCATCAAGAGCACACAAGACGAGCGAGGTATGACGGCGCTACATCTGGCTGCGTCTAATGGACACCTAAACTGTGTCAAATGGTTGGCCGTGAGTGGAGTGGACCTGGCTGACGAGACTCCGACTGGTTACACAGCCATGCATCTGGCAGCCATGAATGGCCATGTCAACTGTATGATGGTGAGTGATAGGATAACTGTGGATTTTGGCTTAAGCTGGCGCTTCTGCTTTATTTGGTCCAACATCCATAGATCCGTCCGTCCGTCCATCCATCCATCCATCCATCCATTTATTCTTTTGTCCCATTTTTCATAGATCCTCGCCGCTATGGGAAGTGCGATTAGCTGTAAAACAATAGATTCTTTAACCCCACTTCACTTGGCATCGATGAGGTAAGTGACCTAATTGTCCTCTCGTCTGCATTCTTGATTTTTCTCTAAATATTGCGGTGCAAAATCAGATATTAAATTAAGCTCCCGTTGAAAAGTTTTTTTTAACTTGTGTGCGAGAAATCGCGTCTCGCAAATCAAGTTCTATTCCCATGAATAGAAAGTAGTTCTACCTTCGTGAACTTTTCACAGTCTGCGTATTACACGGTGCAAAACTTTCCTTGCAAATCCGTTGCGACGGGAATTGATTCAAGGATTCCCTCGTGAAACAGCGCCTTACTATTTGGTGTTGTCGATTTTCAGTGGACATTTCGAGTGCGTTAAGTGGCTTCTGGCAAACAGGGCTCGAATGGACGTGGAGGAC
Source organism: Actinia tenebrosa (assembly GCF_029948245.1). Lineage (NCBI taxonomy): Eukaryota > Metazoa > Cnidaria > Anthozoa > Actiniaria > Actiniidae > Actinia > Actinia tenebrosa. The sequence continues at coordinate 4,123,720 of NW_028292586.1, read as the reverse complement.
AGCAATGGTCGTACTCCGCTAGACATCGCTGAGGTAACCAATTGTTTTATAGCGGCCCTCTGTGTGCATGTGTGTGTTTGTAATGGGGTGGTGGTGGCCGAGGGGGACCGGGGAGACTCCGGGTCTTTTTTCTACTCTACGTTTCCTTGAAGTAATTTGTGTTAACCATTTTTTTCAACAGGAATATGAACACGAGCCGATCATTAAACTACTTAAAAAATTCAGTAAGTATTTTTAACTATTATTATTTTTGGCATTTTCCTCTCGACGTCATAGCCGCCATGTTGGATGAATGTAGCCATTTCTTTTGCCATTTCTTCCCTTAAAAACGATTGTAAACCATCTACTGGCGTCATGTGACGTCATAACCGCCATTTTGGATGAAATTTGCTGCAGAGTTTGACTCTAATTACACATAATCCAACATGGCGGTTCCCCTTGTTCTCTTTTAGAATATTTTCACCCCAAGAGTAGGAAATCATATGACAAAATGAAAGTACTTTTTGATGTCTAATGTTTTTCCCGTATTTTTGCTTCGCAGAAAAAGAGCTGACTCGACAAGACAGCACGCTGGCACAACTCATGACAGCCGAAAAGAGAAGAAAAAGGTACAGTGTGATTTTTATAGCAGCTTTGTTGGTCGAGGACTGCAAGTTTATGAGAGCCACAGGTTTATTAGCCTTTAAGCTATTTAGAGCTTTCCCCTATAAATAAGAGTTTACTTACGAACTTTTTGAACTGAATTTCAAAAAACGTTTTTTGTTGGTTTCTCTCGTTATTGATGGTTTTTACGAATTGTCAATGAATTCTTTTGTCATATCCTCCAACATGGCCACCGTGTCTTTTGCTATTTAATTCTCTTGGGAATGGTTGAAAACCATCAATATCAACCAACATCGCGACCGTGTCTTTTGTAGTATTTCATTTTCTTCAGGAGAACTAGCAAACCAATGTTGTGTTTACCCAATATAGCGGTCGCTCTTTTGAGTATAAAGTCTTATCGTGTAAATTACTAGTCAGAAATAAATTTGCTCATTCTAAAAATATTGCAAAGTGCGACCTTTATGATGCGCTTTATGGGCGTTCCATCTTGTCGCAAGCATGCGCTTAGTTCAACTGTACACTGTACACTGTACACTAATAAGCCTGAAGCGAGATGACTTTTTACCCCCGTCTCTAGACCATAATCCTTTTCACACTGCTTTTGTTCTTTAATTATGACTATTGTTCCTGTATTCTCTAAGGAATCAAAAATTCTAATATGAAAGAATTTTAAAAACTATTATGGTATAGAGTCGGGGGTAAAACGTCATCTCGCTTCAGGCTTATTATTAACTGACTAGATTAAATAGCTATCGTAGTTATACCATTAAAACACGTACAATCATATGAATATTTTATTCGCTATAAATTTCCAAATGGCACAAATAAACTAAACTTGAGCTCACCTTAGAAAATAAAAGCTGAATATTTTGTTTGTTCGTTTAGCATGGATTCCACCAGTGATAACGAGGCTGCGCCGTCCAAGGTGTCTGACAGTGGTGTTGGTGGAATGGAGAGTGAAGAAGACAACTGGATAAGTGATACAGAGGTAAAGAAATAAGGAACTGCACGTTCGTTGGAAGTGTTTGCTCACGGTTTTTGCTGATATAGTTTTGTTTAGCCACGTGTTCTCTTGGCCACGTGGTATCTTGGCCACAAATATTGGCGCGCGCTGTCGCTTTTCACATTTCTCTACCCCCATATTAGTAAGTATTAGAAAGTATATATGAACTTGGAAAAAATAATTACTACTTACAGGGGAGCGTTGGCGTAGCAAATGTGACCAGAATGTGATAAAACCGGATATGTCAGCGGGGATATGGAAGGACAAGGCTCTGATTGGTCATTTGCGACAGTGGTTATTTTAGGTTGCGAGATATATGATACACAATGCTACTTGCTTCGCAACCTAGAAGCTCGTTCAACTTTTTCTGCAACTTTCAAGGGGGTGCTACGCGCGCAATCTCTTTTGAAACTTGAAATGCAATGGCGTTGCAAGTTTCAAGAAAAATTGTCTCGTGTAAGGCTTTTATTAATAAACTGCTTATGCAATACATATCATGTTGTTGGAATGGTTAGCTTATGGCCAAACCAAATCACATTACTTGGTTGATGTATTGATAGATTAATTGTCTTATCTTACGTACTTTTGATTGGTTTCGCCAGGAGGATGCAGCAGCAGAAGTAGTGAAAAATGAAGACAAAGCGTCAACCAGAAAAGCATCAACGCACTCGATTACTGACCAGGAACCGTCTTCACGGAGCAGAACTGATTCTATCGTTTCAGCAGAGGTATGGACGGTTTAGTGTCTCAACCTGTAGATATCGGCCGAGGGAAAATGAATCTGCAAAAGAACCTCTTTTAAGCGGCCAACCTAGGAGATTATCAAGTGGTCGATAAATAGAGGGGTTTCAATTCATGCCAAAACCTTCTTTTTTGGTCGCTTTATATAGGTTGGCCGGTTGATTTAACTTTAATTATAAAACCGGAACTGGTGTTAGCTTGAATGACGTCATTCAAAAAGTTTAAAAAAGCTCTGATTGGCTCATCAAGTCACAGGTTTTAAAATTGTCAGAAGATGGTGCGAATATAGAGGATATTACATGGGCGCGAGGAGATGCGAAATTCATCTTCGAGTGTTGAAAAGATCTCTCACAAGTGAGCGCAGCGAAAAATTTCGTATCCCAAAGCGCCCATGTAATATTCTGTTTATTATATAATTATCAATGAAGTATGTTTTGGCTTTTTCAGGCAATTCTTTCCGTGTATTTTTGAATAGTCATCGCAATGGTGTTATCTTCACACGTGAAAATAACATGATATTTTCACGTGTGAAGATATCAATTTTTCGAAATAGAGAAAAATAGATATTTCATTGGTAATTATATAATAAAATTCGTATATTTATTTGATTTTTCTCGTTTTTCAGGAAAAGAAAAAAATGTTTGAAATGCAAAGACGGAAAATGAAGAAACGGCATTCAAGCTTCTTGGACAGTATCAGAATGGATGTAGATAATGATGACGAGTTTTAAACTGCTGTAAATGATTACGTCACCTCCATCCACTTGTGGGAAGACAACTGGATCGCTTTAGGTGTTGCCACAGGAAGCCCATGCTCTTCTTTCGAAGAAGAACTCCAAAGTAGAAAATGCCCAATGTCCTTAGATTTAAAAAAATTAACCTTAAGACTCTTTGTATTCATCTTTTTTCCTGTTTGTTTAAGGACATTGAGACGAGGTTTAGATATGTTCAAGTTAGTCAAGTACTTATTTTCAGAGCTTGGGCTTGCTGTGGTACCAAATCCAAACGAACTATATTATTTATCAAACAAATAGCCGAGATAAATGTTTTAAATTAGCACACTAGGTTCTTAGATACTGCAATAATAATTAAAATGTCTTAAGCTGTAAGCTTAGTTACTCTGTTGTAAAAAATACAAAAATTTTTAGTTTTTACATTTTTAAATTGTAAACCTTTACTCTAGCAATATATTAGAATTTTTTATATCTTATCATTCATTGTTTAATTGATTTTCACTCCTCCTATTTATAAGTAATTTTTGTAAAATAATAAATCAAACTAAAAATTGGATGTGATTTTGTCATCTGATGACTTCCCGTTACCCTTTGCGCTCTAAAACCCAAAAAACGCTCGTCCAATAGGAAAAGTGTATTTACTTTGATTGACATGATGCATTTGAAGGGCTTTTCTATTGGAAAAGAATCTTTGATCGCGCCGAACGAGTGTCAGTTGCATTTCTTTTCAAAACTCTTCGAAAATGGAAGATATAAGAAATTTCAACGATATATCTAGGAACTCTGTAAGTATTGTTCTTTTGCAAAACGTCGAAGGTAAAAATGTATCTAAATGACTAAACGTGAATGTCTAGCCAAACAGGAGACAGTCAGCGACAGTTGAATTGTGCAATCTACCAAACGGTACATTATAATAATCTAATAGAATTATCGTTTGCGATGAAAGAAAATATATCTAAGAGTTTTCTCAAGGTTTTTTAGCTACAAGAACATCACTACACAAGCTGATAGTCAGAGATGTTCAGGTTATCACATCAGATTAAGAGCTTATGAAAGCCATCAAGTTTTCCCGACTCCTTTAGATTTAGGAACGAGAAAGCGATCCGCGAGCTGAGAGATATTACTGATCTTAGTTAATTTTCATCGAAACGCCGTTTCTTATATCTGAGCCCAAGTTACGCTAACGATCGATCGACTATGAGCTTAAAACTAGAGTGTTAATATTACTTTCTAAGCTCAAGTTTGAATTTTTATAGTCTTGATCGAGTGATTTGAACCGCCTAAGTTTACCAAATTGAATTCTATATAAATTTATAAATACTTTTTTCCACAAATAATTGAATTTGAAGTGTTCTCCATCGTTTAAAAACGCATTTGATCTCTGTACAATGTTTGTCCGAATTTTTTTCTTGTCGATCGCAAAGCTGGCAAAAAATGCGGGAAGATTGTAATCACGTGACATCCTTTGCTAACTCATTTAGTATAACTGCTTACACTGATTTATGATTTATATAGCGCCCTTTCTCTATAAATATAATCAAAGGAGCTTTACATTGAGTTGTGAATGTCGGTTTGCTTTTTATACAATTTACAATCATGAGAGATGGTTAGTATAAAGTGTTGGCACTTAGAGTGGTCACTGCCAGGGTTTCTTTGCGTCCTCAGTGGTACTTTTGCGTCGCTCAAAGCGAATTCAGGAAAAATCTATTCACATTGGGCTAATAGATCTATTATAAATTGTTATTATTATCTTGTATGATATCCAACAGACGACAATGCCAATGGTGTCCCCAATCCCATTTGAAACAACTTCAGATCAGTATTACTTCTCACCTATCTCAAACCAACTGCAAGGAACATCTCCTGACATGTACTGGCAGTATGACCACCACAGGTCACCATACCCTAATGGTTTCAACAACGTTGGACAGTATCAATACTGGAGACATTCGCCCTACCCTACTGGGGATCAAATGCTTATGAGAGGTGAGTCGTAAGTATGTACCTTAAAATCCAGTTATAAACTCTCATGTCATCAACCCACTAGTCTACAGTTGTAAGCCTTACCTGTTACAGTTATAATCAGCTAGTCTGCTATTAACAGTTTGCAACCACTGACGGAATCCATACAAGTTTCATTTTCATTGTTTTCCTTTGACATTGTAGAGTGGTCTACGTCGTCTCCGGATAATTGCAGCTACCAGATCCCTCCCTGGTCCATGGAGGCTGTGTCGATGGTGCAGGGAACAATGAACATGCACCAGATGAACCATGGGATATCACAGTGGTCTACTGGGAGTGCTAGAACTAGGTTACCTAAATACATAAATTTATACTTAAAAAATATTTCAATAATAGGCCATCGCAAGCCGGAAAGGAATTATGCACATGACTAATCAAATATATCACAAATAAATAAATAAGATACATAGAGTATAGACCTTTTCAGCTTTGGGTGCATTTTTTTCCCATTCCAGACCACAAGTCATTCCCTTGAGTATCATTTCTTTGTTTAACAGTTGTGCATGAGAAGACACATGAATATGGACACAACTCAAACAAAGAATATTCTTTAAGAGAATGACCGATGGTCTGAAATCGGACAACATTTTCCCCAAGCCAAAAAGGTCTATAATTAAAGATTTTCTTGACATGAAATGAATCATTATATTTATGTGTCTCATTTCTTTCTTTTTTTAAGCCTCAATTTTTCTGGAAATGGAGACACTTCAATGAATGACGTGGTGGGTTGCAGTTATACATTGAAATAATTAAAATTTCATACTCCAAACATTTCAATATATCCCTAGCACCTTCACTTAGGGTGTGAAGGAACCCTCCCCACCAAGTGTATATTCCATAATGATTACTCTCTCTTTGGGAGAGGTATGGATATTTTCTGGTAGTGAAGAAATGGAAAAAGTACACGTGCCATGTGCAGTTATAAAACAGGCGGGGGTTGTCAGAACATGAGAGAAGTGTTAGGAGAAGCACGATGCATAATTTATAAAATACAAATTACAATAAATGTTATTTTAGATAGGAATGATGCAACTCAACATGCACGCGCATGCTGTGTGCTCTCTTAAAGCATGAGCTCCCAACCAATCAGATTTCAAGATTTATAAGTTTTTTATAATACACAATATATACCTTTCTCAGACCCTCCCTACCCCTTGGAAATTCCATTTCCTCTTGGATATTTTTAAGAAATACACAATAATAATCTCCTCAGAAATGTCTTTTCTCTTACCATGGGTGTGTTGTATATATTGCTTTTGAATGTAACGAACATGTTCTTCTCGACAGGTTATCCCACCAGAATTTTCAAGAGATGAGCACATGTTGTTGGAGCAAGAACACAGAAGCTGTAACAGTTTTGGTGGTAAAAATAAATGAATGAATAAATAAATGGGAAAACAAATGAAAATAGTTAACGTCATGATTGTGTAATCTCTTTCAGCATCACCATGGCAACAGAGTTGTAGTGCACCTTTAATGGCAGAACTACTTGGAGGAGAACCAGTAAGATCTCACTACTGTTCAATTAATTATTAATAACTATCAATTAATCCATTAATTAGGTCCATTAAAAATTAGGACAAATAGAACTCTTTACCTTGGGTGCAATGGTATCCCATTTTGAACCATGTCTCATTCCCTAGAGTACCATTTCTTTGTTTAATTGTTGCAAATGAGAAGAAATATGAATACAGAGGCCGCTGATCAACCTAAATGGGGGCAAGATTGAGACTAGTATGGGAAAAAGTGGGGGTGGGAGGCTAAGATTGAGACTAGTATGGGAAAAAGTGGGGGTGGGGGGCTAAGATTGAGACTATTATGGGAAAAAGTGGAGGTGGCGGGCTAAGATTGAGACTAGTATGGGAAAAAGTGGAGGGGGGGGCTAAGATTGGAAAATATAAGAGACTAGTAGGGGGAAAAGGGAAAAAGTGGGGGGCTATAGCCCCCCTACCCCATCCCTTCCACAGCCCATGGAATATTGACAAAACATCACAATCTTATGCACAAGAGAATGCCTGAAGCTAAGAGGTCAAATACGTAAAATCTTATTTGCTTTCTAATTATGATTCTAGACTCAGAAATACAGCTCCTGTAGGTGGCCAACAGATGGGATACCAAACCTGTGTGATAATGAATCAAAAGAATTAGAAAACAAATGTATTAAGACAAAGCCAAAGCCTCTGGAATTTAATGACAGCATAGAAAAGATGGCTGAAAATAACCCAAAATCTAAAGGTACTAATACTGTTACCACCATCTGAAGGTTTCGGTTGCAAGCATCAAAGAGGTTTATATACATTTTCACGAGTGGCATATGCAACATAGTGCAGTTTGAACTTTGGAATTGTCTCACAATGCCATAATACACCCAAAATTTGACACAAGTTTCAGTCTCAGCATGTTTTAGTTTAGCAGGGCATTACTGCGGAAAAGGGAAACATTAATAAGCTCGAGCATATTTTCATTCATTTCTTTAGTTATTGAAGCTGCAAAAGACTCAAAAATTAACAAAGACAATTCAGTTCCTGAGCAAACAACACGAAAGAGACACACCAAACCAACAAGAAAACCTGAAGCTTATGACCGTCAGAAAAAAGTGTAAGAGATTGTATTGTTGATTGAAGGAATTAGCAGGGAAGGGGAGGGTAATTGCTCTAGAAAACCAGAAATAGCAACAGTAACTAAGAATCCATCTACATGGGTGTTACAGGTAAGTACAATACCCCCTACTCCTTTATAACTGTCCTATTTTTTTATCATTCAACAGACAAAGACAGCGAGAAGGCTTAATACGAAATGCCATTCAAACCTTAAATCAAATGCTGCCAGAGGACAACAAAGGGAAAAAACTAAGCAAAAATCTAGTCTTGTTAAAAGCAATTGACCACATCAAGAAACTTAAAGAACAACTAGGCGATACACCAACAGACGTTATGGAAGTCATTGATGACAAGGCCAAAGAGTTAACTGAAGAGCAACCACACAGGAAGCCCAGGAAAAGAAAAAAGGCATCAAGTAGCAAAGTTAGCAAAAGTAAAGTGACTGAGGAAGTGAGCGAAGGCACTCCAGAAAAGGTAGAAGTAAAGCCACACTATCTTATAACATTAATACAGTAAAAACAAGTTTAATCTAGTAAAAGTAGATTTAAGCTAAAACTAATGTTTTATTCTCTCTTCAAAGATTCCTTGCAAACATTTCCAAGTGGCATCTCCACAATTACAACCAAGTTCCTCTTCTCCATCACCACCAAAGCTGACACATTCTCCACTGCTACTAAAAGCCACACCTTCTCCTCAAAGTGCACCTGCTGACTTGCTGTCATTGGTTGCAACGAATAACTACAGAGTTGCCAACAAACACTCTCCGATGTTAGATCTACTACAGGATCCGGCAATCCTCACCCCTTCGGATACATCTTCCGGGAGTGAGAGAGCAGAGAGTCCCACTACAGATGACGATGCTCTACACCATGAAGGAGAAAACAAGAGCCGTGTCAAAAGACCTATGAATGCTTTTCTCTTGTTTAGTAAAAGCAACAGAGAGAATTTCAAGAGATTGTATCCCAGTAAAGACAATCGAAGGATCAGTACTATTCTAGGTGAGCACTGGAATACAATGAAGGTAGAGGAGAAGCAGCCGTTTCAGGAGATGGCACGAGAGTTGATGCGCAAGACCAAAGAGACATATCCAGACTTCAAGTACTCACCTACAGACCAAAGTTCAAAGTTCAGGGCTTTTAGGTCAATCAGCAAAGAGGAGAGTCCAAAGAAAGGCACCAGGTAAAAGGAGTAACCAATAGAACCTTCCCATTCTAAATCCATTTCCCCACCTATTTCCTGTAGCTAAAACTAACTCACCATTTTTCTTCTCTCCAGAGTTGGGACTCATCGTCTTCGCTCAAGGTGAGTTCCTCATAAGCTCTTAATAATATCATGAATGTTACGAATAAATTCTAAACATCCGAAATTATTGTCTAAATATATGAAGTATGCTAAATGTGATATTGTGTTTCATTCGATATTTCCCTTTTTTTTAAGATATGGCAACAAAGAAAGAAACAGTGATTCAAGCGTTTCCTCTGATGGGAACTGGTCTTGCAAAGGTATCTTATATGCATAAATAGCTGTGAAAGCAGCAGAACAAGCAACAGCAGCAGTAGTAGTAGCAGTAGTAGTAGTAGTAGTAGTAGTAGTAGCAGCAGCAGCAGTAGGAGTAGTAGTAACAGTGGTAGCAGCAGTAGTAGTAGCAGCAGCAGCAGCAACAATAGTAGCAACACAGTATGATGTAGTAGCAGCAGTAGTAGTAGTAGTAGCAGCAGCAGCAGTTCCAATGGCAGCAGTAGTAAATGTACATGAAGATGTGTAGTGGTAATGAATAGAAGTGTTTTCAATGTTGCCTTAATCATTTGAAAAGTATTTTCAACAAGTACAAAATTTTCTCTGAACAGAATTAAGCAATGTGCTGGACAATACAAGTACTACATTGGCTAATAAACCTATTTCTGAGACTGAACCCAAGCAAGACACGCAACAACCTTCGAATCAATTACCAGAGCAAAAACATATTCAAGAGCAGGAGAAAGAAAAGTCTGACAAGGACTACTCTAGGTATAGCCGCTGTGACAACTGGGTGCAGTGTGATAAATGCAGGAAGTGGAGGATGTTGGAAGATGATGTCAATCTGGATGAACTGCCAGACAAATGGTGGGTATTTATTACTTAGATAATCCAGGTGATATCGGTTCTATCAGGGAGAATGAATTGGCCAATCAGCAAACGTTTTGTTTGTAGTTCAAGATTTCCTAATTCCAAGTTTTCAGCTCGAAAAAAATTCTTTAACTCGAAAATAAAGAAAATAAATTAAACACATCGGTGGAAAGATTTACCAAATCTTTTAAAAGTAGCATATTTTGTCGTCGTTGGTGGAAAATATTTCGTTTTATCAAAAGATAATAGAAAGAACTTGGAAACTTTTGATGTGACAAACAATGGATTGCGCCCCTAGGTTTCAAATCACCTGGATATGCTTTGAATAGAAGATTGGGATAGGTGCATGGGTGGAATAGATGGGCGGGGATGGATTGGCAGCATGGATGAGATGGAATGGATGTATGGGATGGAAAGGATGGATGAAAGGGGTTAATGGACAGGTGAAATGGGTTGGGTTGATAGACAGGTAAAATGAATGGCATGGGAGAGATAGATGGGCTGGATGGATTGAACATTTGGGATGGATAATTAGGTGGAATGGATGGGAGAGATGGTTGGTCGGTATTGTTTGAATGGGTGGGGTGGATGAATGGGTGAGAGGATAGATAGTTGGAAATGATAGGATGGGATGAATGGGTTGGATGCATTGAATGGGTGGGATGGATGGGTGGAATAGATGGACAAGATGGAAGGAAATATGAGTATGTGAGATGAATGGATGGTTTGGTGGGTGGGCAGTGTTAGATAAGACAGATCTGAGCAAGTGGGTGGTTGGGGAGATGTACCCATAGAATAGTAAATGGATCGATGAAGTAAGTGGGTACATAAATGAATTATTAGATTGGTCATGATTATCTTCTACCTCTAATAATTATCTCAAGGTACTGCTGGATGAGTCCAGACCCAAGAGTTAATAACTGTCAAGTACCAGAGGTAAAACTAATACTTACACTTTTGAAAAAATAACAATAAAAGCCAACAGTAAATTACAGTGGATTAATTCCCATTATTATACGACACACTCAATTTCCTGTTTTACAACCATTTTTCAGTGATAATACACGGTCTGTGAACCGTTTTTTGTTTTTGCTGATGTCTGCGCAAGGAAATTTTCTCCTCTTCATTTATGCAGCTATTGTTAGTGGTTTGAGTTCGTGACTTTCAAGTTTTCTTATTTACGATAAAAATGGTTGTTTTTCATGCACTCTTTCTCAGTTTTTTTCATGTCGAACAATAAACTATTTATTACACTGCTATAGTTGTGTATTACATCCAAATTTTTTCAAGCCCCCTCTTTCACTTGTAAAATTATCCAGCTGCAATACACAACTAGCAGTGTAATAACCTCTATTTATCTCAAACCCCCTGGAGATTGAACCAGGTAAAAGGTTTCAAATGAGAGTTCCAGATATCCAGTTGGTAAAATTGTTTCACAAATGAAGTCCAGTGAAAAATATTTTCAAATTACTGAAAAGGAATATTGAAAAAATCTTCAAGTAGTAGATAAACAAAATAATATTTTGTCTTTGGTGAGAAAGTTTGCAAAAGGCAACGGGGAAATTTTGAAAACATGGTCATTTTTGCCTTTTGTGGGAAGTAAAAATGCCAATCTAAACTCATCTCTAATTGATTGATGTAAATTTGATTTGTAATTTTGTTGTTCATTTTGCCTTTAGGCTGTGAGATGGACTGAAATGAGAAAACGAGAAATATTAAAAGATGGAGAATAAACAAACATACTCTTCGTATAAAGAAAATAAGATCTGCACAATAGACCTCTTCGGCTCTGACATAATGGTTTCCCATTTCAGACCATGTCATTCCCTAGAGTACCATTTCTTTGTTTAAGGTTTGTGCTCGGTTGCACATGAGAAGACACATGAATATAGATACAGCTCAAACAAAGAATCTTATTCACAAGGGAATGACACGTGGTCTGAAATGGGAAAATATTGCCCCAAGCCAAAGAGGTCTATTGCTTTTTTCTGAAGTCACTGAGTAACCATGAACAATGGCTTCAAGTCAATGTTGGACTTGATTAAATAGATTGAATGTTTGAAAACATCAAATCCAACCTTTACTTCGAGTCATGGTTTCGTGGTCACCAAAAAAAATTCAGGAAAAGTCTATTTCCAACCTAAAAAATGATTCAGATGAAAAAGATTTTGTAATGGAGATCTTAGATTTTTTATAGTCTTTGCTTTTTACCAGGACTGAAAAAAAAAAATGAACCAGATTTGTGAATTGAAAATGTTATTTGATTGACAAAATTACAAATAATTAATTGTAACTTTTTTGTTCTTGTAATTAAAATTTATATCTTTAATTAATAAAAAAAACTTTTCCCCAAATATTACTTTTGCTTTACCTAAAAGGACTAAAAACATTATGTGCAGTAAAAAATTGAAAAAGTATTACAACATTTTCTTCAAAACTCTTGCATTTACAGTCATGGTTTGTAATTGAAATAGTCCATTTTTTATTACACTTGAAATCCTGCAGCATTAGGTCAAAGCAATGGAGACCCCATTTTATAGACCCCTTGCATGTACAATCTACAATCATGATGTATGGTACCAGCTATATTATAGCTACAACATTGTTGAAAGTTAAAAATATGGTGTTAAATTTCACTTAAATGCATGATATACATGAAATAAAAAACCTTCATATTGCATCAATACTTTAAACAATTTCTTGGCTGATCTACATCAGGGCACAGCTAATTTACAGATTGAACTCTGAAACCACCTCTGGGCTGATCTAAGTCAGGGCACAGCTAATTTACAGATTCAACCCTGAAACAACCTCTGGGTTGGTCTAAGTCAGGGCATAGCTAACTCATAGATCGAACCCTGAAACAACTTCTGGGTTGATCTTAGTTAGGGCACAGCTAACTCACAAATCCAACCCTGAAACGACCTGATAGATAGAAGAAGTCCTAAATTACAAAATTATTTTAAATTATTATCCTACTCATTAGAAAGCATCAAGTCCGGAAAATGATTCTTAATTCTGATATTCATCTATAAACTACCATACAAATGATGGAAGCAAGTGGCTACATATATGTACTAGACTGACACATTACCATATATAGATAGCCAGTACTGATTCAAAATGTTCATCTTTTCCCAGGATAATGGTTATTATTACATAATATAAAAGTAAGCATGTTTAGGTTAAAACTGTAAATATTTGTAGCATGTCTCTATCAAAATTTAAGCTAAAAACCTTTAGAAAGTACCTTTATAAAATGATTCACATTCTTGCCTTTTTGGACCGAGAAAAAGTTTTTGGATTCCTTTTTGGCTGAGAGTCATCCCATGTGCTTTGTTCATCATTGCATTCATCATCAGCAACAGAAGCGAACTTTCGTTTGGTTCTGGTCTTTGCACTAGCCTTCTCTGCCTCCCTTGCTGCTGCAATACTCAACTGACTTAAAAGACTATCTAATTTTCCAGGTTTGGGCATTTTGGAGTTGGATGTTTTGGACAAGTTAAGGCTTGAACGGTTATCCATTTTGTTGCCAATGCTGATATGGAGGTTAAAAAGCGCAGCCAGTTTGCGTGCATCAGCTCTTTCTCGTGCACTCATAAGTGGTAGCTCCAATGCTGTATCATCTGGATTACTTACAAATGTTGTAATCATTGAGCTGATGTCAATCAGAAATCCTACATCACCAAGCTCTTCCTCTCTTTCGGGTGTTTGGGCTAGAGTCTTGCTGTCTGGCATCTTCTGCACATTGCCTTCTGACACCATGCTTTCACTATCTGGAAAATCCCCCAACACTTCTTCCTGGTCCAAATTACCATTTTCAATTTTTTGATCATTGTCCAAATTTTCTCTCTCTGTCTTGGACTTTCCTTTAGAACCTTCTTTGATGTTTTTTGCATCTTTTCTGTTTTTCTTGGCGTCTTTCTTGCTGTCTTTCCTCTTAGCATTCTTCCTCGGCTTCTCCTGAACTTCTACTACTGGTTCTTCATCAACTTCCACCGTCTCAAGCAGACCTGTTTCTGGGTTGAGGTGTACACTCCGTGTCAAAGGTTCACCAATATCGTCAGGGCATTCCAAGATAGTTACAACGTTCTCATCATCTTCCCTTGCGCTCTTTCTGGAACTTCTCCTAGACTTGTTACTCACATCCCTATCCGCAATAAAATCATCTTGCAATTTCTTTACATTACTTAAAACTTCAGTATCATCGTGATTTTTCTTCTTCTCTTCACGGCTAACAGCTTTTTTCCCTACCTTATTTGAGGCAACTTTCCGTCCTTTTGCTTTCATTTTACTTGCCTTGGGACTTTCAAAGTAAGAAATCTCAAGTGACGCATCATCAATGTCCTCCGAGTTAGTCTCCATTGGAATATTCTCAGGAACAGCTTCTCTTTCCTTTTTATCTGGCTTGACATTCTCTTTCAAGGTTTCATCTTCTTTTTCACTTTGTTCTTGCTCTCTTTCCTTGAGAGTAGCAGGTTCTTGCGAATCTGTGCCTGTGATTTTGATTTTTTTGACCAAGACTCGATCTTTCTGCATTTCCCCCTTGTTTATCTTGGTAATCTGAGAGGTAGACCTGTGTCAAAAAAGAATGTTTTTTGGGAATATATACAATATAGGTAGCCAATCTCTTTTGTCCTTTTACATGAAGAGACATTTATATACTAGCGTAATACACAGAATTGAAATATGGCAACCAATTTGAATAACTATTGTTCTGCACTGACTAGCAACTGACTAGCCTCATGTTTACGTGTAAACATAAATCGTGTTCACTTGTAAACAAAAAAGCGTTTTCACATGTATAATTAGCTAGTCAGTCGCTAGTCAGTTTAGAACAATAATTATTTAAATTGATAGCAATAACTCAATTTGGTGGTTAAGGACGATTCTGTATCTGATTTACAGACTTTTCCAGGGTGACTGATGTCGATTGTGCTTTTCCTCTCTAATTATTCATAATCATAAATTAAGAAGGTTTTAGCCTAGAATAACCATTTAATAACAGCAATATCTACATATATACTGGCCAAAACTAGGACTTGTTTCATTAAACTTTTGCCTTGTCGATATTTTGACCACTAACGTTTAACCAGAAATGAGATATGACTAAGCTAAAAGTAATTTGGCCTGTGATCATAGGCGGTGACTGATCATCAGTTATTTTACATGTACTATTCAAAATTCTAAAGAAAATTCACAAACCTTGGCTGATCATCAAAAATGTTAGACTTTATTTCTTTGAAATGTGTCTTCAGGAGTTCTTTCTCTTCTTCAAGGAAAGTGACTCTCCCTTTTAGCAGAGAAATTTCATCATCATAATTCAGCTTTTGCCTTTTCATCTCCTTCTCTATTCTTGCATTCTCTATAAATTTTAAAAACAGATCAGATTGGGTTATATCTCTGAGTTAGTCATGCCGTGATTTAGATCAGCCCAAAGGTGGTTTCAGGCTTCTATCTGTGAATTAGCCATGCTCTGACTTAGATCAGCCCAGAGGTTGTTTCAGGGTTTGATCTGTGAAGTAGCCATTCCCTGACTTACATCAGCCCAGAGCAGGGCTGTCAACTCTCCCGGATAAACCGGGAGTCTCCAGATTTTGGACCGTATCTCCCGGTCTCCAGATTAGAGTCTCAAATCTCCCGGATAATTCCCAAAGCTGACCATTTCTTATGAGACTCGACTTTCACAACCATAAAATTCCAATTATTTTGTGTTGTTTGTGTTATTTTAAATCGCTAACAAAATCAAAACGTTCCTCATAAACTGTTCTTGCAAGTAGGCCATTGTAATATAAGCGATAATCTGATTGGTCAGAAATAAACCCATCACATCAATAATGTTACAAAGCGAAAGACGTCTTTTCGCGCGCTTTTTGACACACTGTGACATCATGTCCCTTCCCTAACAATTCTCCAGATTTGAATATCTCGGGGGTTGACAGCCCTGCCAGAGGTTGTTTCAGGGTTTGATCTGTGAAGTAGCCATGCCCTGACTTAGATCAGCTCAGGGCTTGTTTCGCAGTTCAATAAAAATGTCATTTGACATTCAATGTTATGAATATTTTCTGGAGCCACAAAAGATATCCTCGATCCTCAATGGGGAGGTATGGATATTTGATACTTACTAGAACCACACTTTATAATCTCTTTCTTAAATACCCCCTCCCCTCCCCCCAAACTATGACAAACCCATCCTAAACTCCAGCACAAAACTGAAGTCCAAAGGCTACCTTTTCATTTAAATTATTCAAAGTCTTCCACACACAATAAAGACCAATACAGTCAGATTTATGGCGAATTAAAACTCCACTTACCAGAGAAAGCCAGACGAAGCAGCCTTTGCATTTCTTCACACACGGTAATAATCCCTCCTGTCTGACACTCAACGGAGCCTTTCAAACGACATATCGACACAGCAGAAGCTAGAAGCTTCTCTGAATGCCGAAACAAGTCTTGGATACCATTCTCGTTGGTTCTAACTGGAGTAGAAAGAGGAGTTCGCCACAAAGAAGCGCGCTCTTCGTTTGCCGCCATTTTTCGTAATACAATACACTACCCAGAAACCTCTGGGCTGGAAGAGCTCACAGTAAATACTCCGCTCTCCCCTCCCTAGTGACAAAACTGAGACAAAGAGAGAGGGGTACTAGGAAGTCGTTCGTTTGTTTGTTCGTAAAAGAAATGCGTAAAAGAAATTTTTAAAAGGTTCAGGACCTCATAATATAAAATAAGTTGGTTTTCTCTCGGTTTTTGGATACAAATCAAATGCCTAATACACTAGCTGTTTAGTCTATTTTTAAAGAATCATTTGGTCTATTACCCTCCCCTCCCCTCAATGTCAATTTAAATTTTGGTGCCGTAGTTTAATCCCTCTTAATCTTTAAGGAGCGACTGTCTGTAAAAATCAAACATACGGCGGAAAGGCTCAAATTTTCGAATTCGCTCTACTTTTGGATTTTAGTAGTGTATGATGAAGGAAGAAACACCGTGTGGTTAGTTTTGAAAAATACTTTTTTGTTTTCGAGAAATAGGGAAAAATCGGTTTGAGCTCCAGGGACGAATTTCGCTGCCAAAAGATGGCTGAAAATTGCTTACTTTCGCTTGGTCCGTGTATCAAAACTATTAATCCAAATAGCCTTTGAATACTTTCTGCCAAAAGTACAACTCTTATTTGCTCAATTAAGAGTAGTTTCATAAAAATCGAACGACTCAGAATTATTTTACACAATAAAAAGCAATGGGCACTGAGTTACAATGCTGGTCAGTGCATCTCGAAAACTGCGAGTTTCCCTATGTGCCATCCTTCCAAATCTTATGAAATTATAGTCAACAACTATTGGGAAACTACTCTTTTGAAAAATGTATTTTTTATTTTGGGGAAATAATTGTGCGCTTTTTGCGAGAGCTTTTATTTTGACTCATTAAATATGCAGAAATCATTGTTTGGCGATTGCGTGACTTAAAGACTTCTCGAAATAAATTCCCTTGAAACATCATTGTTTTTCAAATCTAGTCTATACAAATAAAAGAAAACATTAACATACTAACCTTCAACACGAAAAGGTCTTTTCCGTTGCTCCATTCATCGGAGTTATCAAGAAATTAGAATTGGCAACCGTGGCGTTGGCTTGTTTTATGCAACCGATTTCCGAAAATACCATCTATCAGTACCAGTCGACATGCACAGTTCGTGTTTCTTTACAAACAACTAGTCAGATTTCAATAAGAAATATACAGAATAGTATACTAAATTCGATTCCTACAGAGTCCAGTAGGTTATTCTAGCTTCACTGGCAAGTTGTTTAGTTGTTACAGTTGGCGCGAGAAAAGAGCGATACTAAAACAATTATTTGCCTCAATATCATTTATATTTGTATTTTATTATTCATTATTTATATTTTTTATATTATTTATTTATTTATTTATTTATTTATTTATTTATTATAATATACAATCTCATAACCATACAGAAAGTGATTTTTTTATTAACGTCTAATCAGTTATTCAATATAATTGATCATATACGTTTATTGAATAAAAGAAGCAAATAAATTATCTTTATGACAAGTCACACTTCATGGAGTGACCGGATCATGCCGTGATCACAGCCGTGATCACAGGAGTGATAACAAGGTCACGCTTTTAGGGGTGATGACAGGCGTGATCACGGTCGTGAAGAGTGATCACGCTATGATCACATTTTTTTCATACTGGGGCGCTCTTAAAGCATTACGGTATGTAAATACATATTCTAAGTAAGCCGTTGTCTCCACACTTAGTGAGTTCAGGTGTAGATCGATAAGTTGTGGACCTCGATGGTGCAGAGTACGCATTAAAATGGCTTCCCAACACTATTTTAGCGATGACCTCACAGGCTACGGGAAAACTGGAGTCCGTCTACTGAAAATCAAACGAATTAACGAAAAATATCACAGCATTCGCGAGATTGAAGTCTGCGTTGAGCTAAAGCTGAACAACAAGAACGACTATCTCAAGGGAGACAACTCTAGTGTTATTCCTACAGATACGCAGAAGAATACCGTGTATGCTTTAGCCACGAAGAATGAGGTACAGTAATTGAATCTTATGAGCTCTCGCGAAGTTAAAGCAAGGTTTCTTGCATTGTACTTAATAATCGATTAACGTAATTGTATTTTTTAACGAGATAATGCTCATAAGGTTTTGCAATGCGTGTCACAAAGATGAATGACCTATTTATATTTTCAGAAGCTTACATAGATAAATTACTTATACTTCGAGATGCGAATTGAATTATATTATGCTAAAAGTTGAAGGTCACTGAATTCGAAACCCTATTCTAGCTGTTTTTTCTTGGTTTATCAATTTCTTTCGATAGATCTCATAAACAAACTAAAAAATAAACTAAAAGAATACATATTTCTTGAAAGGAAGTTAAGATTTGGACTAGTAATAACGCTAGACCGATCACTGGGCCTCGCACATGGAATGTATAATTTCGCGTCGGGAGGAGAGGTTGGGGGTGTGAACAAGCAAGAGGCTTTTAAATATGTTTTTTCTTTTCATTGCTTCTTGCAGCTGAACTCCATTGAAGAGTTTGGAATTAATATTTGTGAACACTTCCTCAGCAGCCACAGTCATGTAAGTCCTTTGGAGAGGGGGTGGGGTGGGAGGGGGAGTATTGTACAAGAAAATGATCGTGACATTCGCCACGTAATGGCTTAGCTAGAACGTTGTGGAGTAGTGAACTATACGAAAGGTAGGAAAGTTGTACTATATGGTACATTATTTTATTCCTACCGATGATTGTGTTTGCTGATCCTGGGACGCCTATGGCGGAGGAATGGCGAGAACTTGAAAGGGTGTTTTGAAAAATTATACGCTATACGCTGAAGTTCAATGACAATGTGAACTCGACGTGGCGAAATAAGTAGATGCTCGAGGCGATAGACTGATCCACCAGTAGTATAGGGAATGGGGGTTCCAGCGCAATCTCAACACGGGGTAAGACCCGCGTCAAAAATCCACCTACGGAAACAACCCACTCCAAGTGTGGTTGGGGGCAACAGCGCAAATATGTTAGTCTATATATGGAGTGCGAAGATTGTAAAGAGTTTGTTTATGATTTCTGTGTAAAGTGCTTGAAACCCAAGTTTGTACCTACTAAACCAAATAAGTATATTTGTTGTGACAAGAAAATGCAAATAGAAGACGACACGTCAGCACAGTGTTACGAATGTGGTAAGAATATTCGTAATGCCGTACCAAATGCTACCAAAGAGCAATATTACGCCAATGGAGGTCGTAAGAAGACCCCATACAAAAGAATAAAATACTTCCGAGACTGGATGAGTCATATCCAAGGTTTACATCCGATATATTTAAGCGACGAAGTAAGGAAGAAAATCATAGACCATTTAGAAGAGCCAACCCCACAAAGTCTACGGAAAACGTTGAAAAAATTAAAGCTAGGGAAATATTACAAAGCTATTCCCTATCTTTTGTGAGGTTTCTGATATGACAAAAGCCGAGTGGATGTTTTGTCGGCTGAATAAGGATATTCCTTATTATCCTGATGTAATTTACGAAATATTTTACAAAATAGACCCCAACCACCCCCTGTTAGGATGGATTCCGAGAAAATAAAAATGCAAAACTGGCGTTTATTTTGCCAGAAACCCCACTGGGGAATGCATCGCGCAGAACACCAAGCTATCCCCAGTGGGGTTTTTTGCATTTTGGGCTTACGGGGCTTATTTCATCCCGCGCCAGAGGCCCTCTAGTACGTACACATATATCTTTCTTACGACCCACCAGAGGGTGAACTCCGGACAGCGTCCCGAGACACCCCCTGACTTTTCCAACTTTTCCTCACGAAACCCCCCATCGCGGGGTTGAATCGCACTTTCTACCCCTCCCCCCACGGTTGCTGTGAGTGTGGGGAGGCTTTTTTTTTTTCACTCACAGCAACCGGTCCAAATGCGTCTACAGCGAGGCTCGAACTCGGGACTTTAGGCCTCCCCAGCTCCAAAGTCCCACGATCACGAGCGAACGCCAGACACATCTGGACGCTTATGTATGTGAAAATTATTATATTTAATCTGCATAATTTCTAGACTGACGTTCGATATGTAAATAGAATCCCGTCACGCTCTTTTCGAAGCAGATGTTTACTGAGCAAGCTTTCTTTGAAGCTCTTCTTTCGCTTCTTGATAGATCTTTTTGCGAGATTCCTCGGAAAGATCTCTTACGACTGTTTTTTTATTCCTTATGTCAGTCTTTAATTTCTCGTACTTTTCCTCTTCGGCTAAGATAAGCGAGAATTCTACGTCGTCTATCTTTCTGTCACGCAAAGCCTTTGAGACAAGGTCAGTGATCGTATTTACTTTAGCCCTTGACAGAGCTATTGTCGTGTCGTGTTTTGATATTTTGCTTGACAACTGTTTCATAATGCCCGTAGCAACAGCCGAAATAATACCACAGGCTGCCCCAACGCTGGCCAAAGGAACTCCAACGATTATTCCCGGCCCAGTAAGCGAAGTAGCAACGCCGGAGCCCGTTAACACAACAGATATGGATCCTGAAGTTATCGCAATCTTATGTAGCGTGCTACGGGCTCTGACGTATTTCTTCCTAACTTTTTCGTAGTGTTTTGCCTGCCCTTCCAAGTAAGCCAGGATTAAATTTGCTTTGTTGAGCCTAAAGTTTTCAGCGTTTAATTCGTTAGGTTCCTTAGGAAGTTCAGGATAAAGTGGAGGCGCTGATGGTATAACATCCATTATATATACTAATGTACGACGCTTTTGGGAATGATATTGAGGAGCAGCCACATCACGACAACCGGGATTACTGGAATTGGAGAGCATTTAGGAAGATGTTTCCACATGCAGACCCCAGTAAGTTCGAAAGAAGACCCGATGGTATTTACTATAACGGCTCTAGGATGTACAGCAACGAGGATTTGAAGCCTACGCTGGTTAATCAAATAGACGATCAACTGAAGCATTCGCCAATGCATAAGCCAACGCCAGCGCCAACGCATGTTGAACCCAGTTGGTCAAAGGAATTATTGCTTGGTACCAGTACTTATCCGATACCCGCGATGTCATTTGATGAACACCCAAGTTTGGACCTAATGTTGAACATGCGGGTCTCTAACGATCATTCCTTTCTGTTAAAGGTGCGAGATATCTTCAAAAACGTGCCCATTGTTCATACCACCGCTAAGGAATCTCATGAATGGTTAAGCGGTCCTAACATGCGTTATTGGCCGCAGCAACTAAACTTTGCAGTTTGGTGTGCCACTAGCGGCTGTGGTGTAAGCGCAAGCTTGATGAAGAATTCAATATTTATGTTTCATTTTCACTTCACGGTTAGAAGAATACTGCATGAGATGGGCGTTACTGCATTACCGGGAGATGCCACGTTTTATCCAAGAGATAATAAATACAGCGTGCCGGCTTATGACAGACTTTGTAAGGAGTTTGACGTTGTAGGGAAGGATTTCCGATGCACTGCCGGCGCTAACAATGGTCTGGGGCATATTTGGGCTTATTGGGGGATTGGTGGACACGAGCTAAGTGATAAGGAAGTTCATGCGTTGAATCTACGATGGAACACTGGGTATCACAAAGAAACTCACGACAGTAGCACCTTCTTTGAACCAAACGCTAAGACCACTAAGGAAGTCAGAGACGGACCTCTGTTCAAAGACGAGGGTGGTAAGTATGCAGGGGCTAATCCACTGATTATCAAAATTACCAACGACGAGCAAACAAAGCAATATCTTAATTTCATACCCCCAGAAGGTAAAGGACTAACCAAAGCCGGCCTTGCCCGTTTAAACCGCAGCATAGAAGCTTACGTGTATTCTATCCTTGGAGCTCAGGTAAACACCCGATCCAGCATAATCGGAAATACTGGCGCCGCAGAAGAAACGCGAGCCGAAGCCTTGATCTTATTCGAAAGTTCAATCTTGGAGGGTGACATTAGCAAGGGCGTACAGCGTTACCAACTAGCCATACAAAATTCTAAGGCGAGGTTGGACTATGCAGTAGCCCCGGGTTGTTGGTTAATGCCTAGTAATTTATCTATAAATACTGGTTCTGTAGTAGGATACAACAATAAACTGCAGCGAGCTACTAAGGATATGAAGTTTGGGGCGAATGACGTGAACTCTGACACTCTTAGGAACATTCCTCACTTCGTAGAGAAGCCAAAAAAGTCACACGAAACGAAGCTACCCGTAGTTAAGAAACCATCGAAGAAGGTCCTGCCTGCGATACCTGAGGAATATGACCATAACTTACTAAAGGCCGGCTTAGCAGCTGCAAGCATTGGTCTGAGCTATTATATATGGCGATGAATAACCCCTACGTAGCTGGAGTAGATTGTGTTTATACGACTTACACAGGCGAGAAAAAATACACCCAGGCATCTTGGGTCGACGTTGAGGGCATGTCCGTGAATTTGAACTACTCGGGAAAGAAGTTAATCCTTTGTACTATTTGCATTGGCACAGAGAGCCATGCCAACGTCGGCTTTAGGTTCCTGGATGAGAATGGCGTACTGCAGCCTATGCGCGTGAAGACGAACAACAGGGAGCCTGTGCATTTCTCCGTAGAGCCGTACCCCGGCAGTGCTGAGAATCTTACGACTTGGACTTTACACATGGTTGCTGATTGCCATGGGAAGGTAAAGCTGCAAATGCGTGTAGACGATACTGGGCGCGTTTGCGTGAATAGCATAGAGGATCAAAGAGATAAGCCTTTTAACCACGCGACCATTAGCACTCTTACGGTGCTTAGTCTTTAAATATATGAACCCACACACGAAAGAGGACTGGTTTCTTCATTACCTAGAGGAAAAGGACTACACGGGCGACGAGTGGTACGACACCGGACTGTGGGTGGATGTTGGGGGGCTAGGATTAATCGTATGCACTATTAGTATGTCGGAGCGGTATTCATGTAATATTGGATTTAGGATTGTTGACGAGACCAACACCCCATTGTTGCCTTACAGGACGAAAAATAATAATAGGCATCCAACCCATTTTTCATCTGAGATTAACCTATATAGCTTCGAAGACCTAGTACCATTAACTTTTCACATGATAGCCAATTGTCAATATGCGAAGCTTCAGATTCGCCCCAGCGATGCCACTGCCTCCAGCGCCAAGCCCAGCATTGCCCGAATGAATGCTGCGGGTAAGGCAACCGAACCTACGCCGGATGCTATTTGGAATCATAAGCCCATTAGCACCATGAGCGTGCTGCCGCTAGTTCCACATTATCAAGGCGGCGCGAATACTATCTTTACTTATCCCAAGTCGAGAACACCTCGGGTACCCGACGACGATAAGCCCCCAGTAATGCACAAGGATAAGATTAGCCCTTCATCTTCTTCAAGAATACCACCCCAATAGCGACGACCAAGATCCAAATGTTGTTACCCACAAACTTTAGCAGTTCTCCGCCGGCCCTAAGTGCCAAGGAAACAACCGAACCCAGCAGCCCAGGAAGACCGGCTGCCATCTTTTTTCCTAAGTCCGTTAGTCCATTGCCTAATTTCTTTACGCCCGCGCCTGTAGCCTTAAGCGCGGATAGGATAACTCCTACTACGGTGCTAATAGCGACCGCAAACGCCAGCGGAATACCATACTTCAAGAGGGCTCTTTTTACCTTTTCCTTGGTGGTAAGTCCCAATTCTCTTTCCAGGTTGTCCTTTTGCGCCTGTAATTCCGCAAGGCGCACCTGAAGGGTTTCTGATTCCCTTTGGGCTGCCTCCCTTTCCTCTTCGGGACGAGCCTGGTCCGCAATTATTTCCTGCTGCCGCTCTATTTGCCCCTCCAGGTCTTCGATGGCCTGATCTCTTTGCCGGATTTGCTCCTCTTTAGTGTTGATTTCGGCAACCAACTGCCGCCGTTCCTCCAAAGAGCCGGATATGGTGATATGCAAGTTTTTAGCTTCCTCTTTTGTCAGGTCTAACTCCTGTAAGGTGAGGTCGAAAGCCCTTTGGGCTTGGTCTCTATCGCGTAGGGCATTGTCTCTTTGTCCTCTAATTTCTATTATTCTTTGGGTTTTGTCATCAACTTCTCTCTTTTGAGCATCGAGAAGTAGTCGGTTTTGCCTCATGTAATCTGCCTCCCTTTCTTCCAACGTTTCTTGCAGTTCCTCGACGCGTTTTTCTAACGCAACCTTTTCATTCAAGGCTGCCAACCTTTCTAACGCGCTTCGGGTAGCTAGTTGAAAGCCTTTTAATCTTGCCACGTCACCCCTAACTTCACCATTGTCGTCGAAAAGGGGTTGCGGTTTCGTCCAGCGGTCTTTGTCAGGAAATCTCAAGTCTTGGACGCTTATGAGGACTTTGTTTCCGCGTTCTGTGAGCCTTACGTCGTCGGCCTCGAAGTGGGAATAGCGCTGCGTTAGCTCTTGCGTTGCCCACTCTACAGTTTCCCGCGCGGCTGCCTCAGGCTGCTCTATGTTTTGAAGCTCCAAGTACTCAGGGACGGGGCTGCCGTGGTTTTTTGATTGCCACATGCGATTCAAGGCGGCCTTGAAGCTTTTCCATCTATTACCATACTTGTTTTCTAGAGCCATGTCGTAGATTAGGGGGTCGGTTTCCGCGCCTTTAGTCCATGCGTCGTATTCTTCGTCGTTAATGTCGACTTGACCTTCTTCGGTAAGGGGATCAAAATCACCTTCTACTTCCATTATATATGATAAGCTCAAAGTTAAACCCCAACGTATTACCTAAGCAGGTTGGCGGACTGAAAGCAGAACGCACCTTTCACCGGGTTACATTCACGCCTTCTAGCGCTAAGCCAGGTGAGACGCTGTATGTAGGCGTGCCCCGCCTAACGGATAACCTAGTATTGGTTCCTGGTACCCTGGCTTTAAGGTTCGACCTAGCGGTGCAGTCAAGCCCCACAGATGAAAGGATTATCGTTAACAACCTTGGTCGCAACATTGTTTCTAAGATGCGCGTAAAGTTCGCCGGGGAATCCCTCTTAGACTTAAACAACTATGACCTGTACACCACCTACAAAGATCTGTGGCTGACTGCATTCGAAAGGGCACAAAAAATAGAGCAGGGTATCGGTAGCGCAATATTACGTAAGGTTAGGACTCCCACCAAGACACAACCTACCGATTCTGGCGACGCAACTGACGTGGCAGATGCAAAGGCCATCAAGACAGCCTATGGTACTAAATACGTAATACCATTGGACTTTGAGGCTATTACCAGCCACGGGGTTTATTATCCTAGACAGTTGAGTGAGTTGCAGCTTGAAGTGACCTTAGCCAACATGACTAACATCATTGGCGGGTTAAGCACTGCGTTGTCGGGAAGTATTCATCCATACGCCATTACCAACCTGGAATTGCAGTATGAAACCATACACTCCGAAGATCTAGCACGTAGCGCTGGCATGGAATACAGTGCTGGAAAGGCTTTCTTGTACGACCACGCGGTAATGTACAAAACCTTTAGTTTCCTGGATAAGACAGACGCGGTAATTACTCAGAGCATTAATTTACCACGTCGTAGTCTTACGGGGCTGATGTTGGTATTTATTAAGCCTTATGAAGCCGGTAAGCGCGACTCTGAAGCCTTTCATAACCCCGGCATCACCAACGTCGGGATTAGCATCAATGGAGTTCCAAATAAGGTGTATTCGCAGGGAATGAAGCCCTCAGACATCTACAGGGAAATAAAAAGAAAGTTTGGGGATCAAGTTGCACCCGGTGAGTTCTTTACCAATAAGTATGCACTGTGGATTGACATGCGAACCACCAACGACGAGGATTTACATGGGCAGGGATTGCGTCTGGTAAATACCCAGGACGGCATTACCCTGGAAATCAAGCGTGACTTAAACGCTAGCGCAGGCGACTCAGACAAGATCAACGCATACATCTTCGTGGTGTCTGACGCCCAGTTGAGCGTAGAAATGAATCAGCTAAAGAGCGTTGCGTATTGATTCGCGCGCTGCGCTCCCTCATCCAAGAAAGGATAAAATATCCCTTACGTATATAATGCTTCGCGTATTCGAAAACAACAACACCAAACTGCAATGCATAGTGCAAGGCGATAAACTTTATTTCAAAGCAAAGTCCGTGGCTGATGCCTTGGGTTACGTAAATTCCAGAAAAGCGGCGTCTGATCACGTCTCAGAGGAAAACAAGGTAACTTTGAGGTCTATAAAGGGTGTAAATCTGACTGACACCCTTAATGCGCAACCACATTCCGTTTACATCACTGAAATGGGTCTTTATGAGTTAATATTCGGATCTGAAAAGTCCGTAGCTAAGGAGTTCAGAAAATGGGTGTTAGGTGACGTTCTCCCTACCCTCAGGAAAACAGGTAAGTATGAAATAGAGCGGCGCTTTGACGGTCCTAACAAGTTGGTATTCAAAATAGAAAATGAATTTGACCTGCATAAGAAGGTCGTAAACTACATACGTCGATTCCACCCTATCCTACTGCTCGCACCAGGTCTTGGAGAACTACAGGACTCAGCTAGCAAAAGGATAGTATGTTGGCAGAAAGGGTATCAGGCGGGGCAACCCGACATCTTAGTCCTTAATGCACATAAAAAACATAATGGGTTATGCCTGGAGTTGAAGACGCCTAAGGGTAACGGCGTATTATCCTCAAAACAAGAGGCGTTACTCACACAATACGAGGCAAATGGTTACCTAACCATGGTGTGCAACGATTACGACCTTATATGTAGGGAGATCGACCATTACGCGGAAGGCATTCGTGTACCTTGTCCTTGGTGTGTTAAGGCTTTTAAGACGCAGGAGGCGTTAAGGACTCACCAAAGAATATTTCATAGATATAATGATAGTTGAACAGACACACTGGCGTGAATTAGTTCAAGGCATCACATACAAAATAAAAAATTACGTCGTCTTCGAAGACATCAGCCGCTTAAGGTTGGTCCTCAAACACGAAGGTAAAGAGTGCACCCTGTGGGCACCTGACTGTGTGCGGTATGTAATCCAAGGTGAAGAGTACACGCACATACGCAGCTATGGTAAGGTTAACGGGCGATGGAAGTTCGACGTTGAAAGGAAGGTAGATGCTAATCCTCTTTGTGATTAGAAGTCATCCTCATGAGCGGTTAAGTATTGGTCTGCTACGGCGGACCTTATTTTTTCTGTCATGTGGTAAACGGATGCGGTAATTAAGACACCGCCTATGAACGCTGCGATTTGAGGTATCATATATCTTTCTCATTTTCTTGGCGTTGGCGATCCAAGACGCCTCCCGCAAACAACTGTCGTAGAGGCAACACCAACCGCAAAGGCGGCGTAGAATAGCACCGTGGAACTCATTAGATATTTTCTTTTTTCCAAGCCTTTCGTACCACCAGGTAATGGTCTAAAGGACGTGGTCCGTCGTATAGACAGCACCAAATATGTTGTCCACTCCGTTGACAGCCGCAGCGATCGCAAATAGCCTCCCAGTGTTCCCTGTCCTCCCATTTAACACCCTCAACATCGTCAAAGCCTACAAAGGTTTGGTCAATTTCCTTCTTAAGCTTTGTCAGCACCCGGGAGGTTTCAAGGGGGCAACAGCGTTCGGCTATGTCACCGTGGGTTTCGCAGGC
The DNA here is from genome assembly GCF_029948245.1 of Actinia tenebrosa. Taxonomy (NCBI): domain Eukaryota; kingdom Metazoa; phylum Cnidaria; class Anthozoa; order Actiniaria; family Actiniidae; genus Actinia; species Actinia tenebrosa. The sequence continues at coordinate 4,095,812 of NW_028292586.1, read as the reverse complement.
AATACCTTCGAGGTGGTAACGGCGGCAGCGGTACTTATGCCAGTTCTCTTCAAAGAAGGGCTCATCACAGCGGCGGCAGCAGTTCTTAAGACAGACCCTGTTGTCGCGGTGATATCGTAAGGCTTGGAGGGTGGACAGCTCTCGACCGCAGTCACCGCAAAGGGTGCTTACGGTCTTTTGACAAACCTTTTTGGAAAGATGGTATTGCAGTCGCTGCTTACTGCTGAAAGATTTATTACATTGCATGCACTCCATTATACATACCTTATTTTTTATTGTTATTTTGTTAAACCCTGCAAGAGGGTTTTAGGATAGGGTCTATTATTTCTTGTTGTTTTGTTAAATGCCTGCGAGAAGGTCTTAACAAATTAACAATAATTATTAAGACTCTTTTGAAACCTCTTATCTTACTTTAACAAATTAACAATAAATAAGAAGACCTTATTTAAAACCACCTTGCAGATCCTCTTTGTAGGTGTCAGCTAAGGTTCGCTGTGCTTTAGGATCTGCGGGACACCAATGCCCAACAAAGGATCCTTCGGGGAATACCTTATTACAATGAAGGCAGGTGTATTTTTTACACGGTTTGGGTATCGGTGTTTTGGGAGGGGTAATGCAGTCGGCAGGTAGTTCGCACGTAATACAGTCCATATATTGAAATGGTAATGAGAACTGTATTCTATGGAGGGTATCGCATGAAATCCTTAATGGACTCCTTAGCCCAGCCCGCCATTGTCAAAAGCGCGCCAAACCGTTCTGCGCGCTTCAGACCGCACATTTCATCGTACAATTCCTGCACGCGCTCTTTTAACCGGTCTATCTCTTCCCTTTGCATTTCTATGGTGTCTCTTTTATCTTTTGCGTCGCCGGCAATTCTTCTTACTGCGTCCACTGGGTCCATTGTATATATAATGGATCCGAATCATATTCCCTGCAATGCTCTGATAGTAGGACCCACCGGCTGCGGAAAGACCCAGTTCGTGGTAGAGCAGCTATTAGGACCCTTTAGATACCGCTTTGACTACATAGTGCTATTATGCCCCACCTACGTGAACAACCGCACCTGGACGGGCATAGGAGTGAAAGACGACGACTTCTTTGTAGATATCTTAGACCCTAACGAGTTATCTGGGCATCTTAAGTTCTGGCACAAGCAATTCCCTAAAGATACGCAGACTTTACTCATACTGGATGACATTGCCTGTGGGGACGACGTAAAAAAGCGCACCTCCGAATTAGTGAAGCTCGCTTTCAGCGGCAGACACGACAATATCAGCGTTTGGTTGCTTTCCCAGCAGCTTACCAGTGTCTCTAAACCCTTTAGGGAAAACATAGGCTCTCTCGTAGTATTTTATACACCCAGTAAGTCTGATCTGGAAACCATCTTAAGCGACTACGGTGGTGAGATAAGCAAGGAACAGTTGCATGAATACATGCGGCATTTAAAGACGCACCAACATTCCAAAATGATTTTCTCTTTGAGGTTTCCTTATGACGTTAATGTATATGGAGATTGAGCAGCTCTTAGATGAAGTCCCCACGCAGTTAGACGAAAGTAACCTCAAGGAACAACTTAACATCCTTGTGTCTTCGGGGAAGTGTAAAGAAATGATAGGCAGGGAACTTACCCATGAGCAGGTTAATAAGCTGTCGGAAGAGGAAGTCAAAAAGTTCCATAAAAGGTACGAGGCTGCCCTTGCAAGTAAGACCACAGACGCCGTCGCAGACTCCGCTATCCGACTTGCAACTAAATTGCTTGGACTTGCACTGCCTATAGACGACGTGGAGCAACTGCGGAAGGACATAAGCGAGGACTATGTCATCGCCCAAGAACTTAAGATAACCTGCGGCTGGTTGTCTTTGAAGTGCGGTAAGTTAATGGCAGTCGCCTCTGCGGCACTTCACGTAGCTCAGCACGTCGACTTGAAGGAACTTACGGCCTCTTGGAAGGACTTCAAGAAGAACAGAGACGTTGAAAAGGTCTTCCAGGCAGCACTTACTGAGGTACCTGATCAAGTCGCCTCAAGTACCTAGTCAAGTCGTTGTCAAGTCACCTCAAGTACTTAGTCAAGTCGTCCTTAAGTCATTCTCAAGTACTTAGTCAAGTCGTTGTCAAGTCACCTCAAGTACTTAGTCAAGTCGTCCTTAAGTCATTCTCAAGTACTTAGTCAAGTCGTTGTCAAGTCATTGCCAAGTCATTGTCAAGTCGTCATCAAGTTACTTGTCAAGTCCTTCAAGTCCCTTAATATAAGATGAGTGACACCGAAGAAGAACAACCAGAAAAGGCTCCCGTAGAAGATACCAAGATTACCAAGGCTAAATCTCCGGGCAGAGTCGCTGCCGGAAAGAAGCTCGCGGAGATGAATAAAAAGAACAAAGCAAAGAAGGAGGAAAAGGTGGAGGAAGAAAGAGAAGAGGAATCCTTTATCAATCCTGGGTACGTCATTGGCGCGTTAGGAGTCGCTATAGCAGCAGGCAAGCCTCTACTTACAATGGCGGGCTACGAAGCCAAAAGTAAAGTGGGAGGCCGCAACATATCACGCACCTGTGGAGGTTAGAAAAAGTAAGATCCCTGAAATGGAATAACCTTCTCGCTTTGTAATATAATGTCGACCCCGCGTTGTTGAATGAAACTGTTGAAGAAGCAGCTATCATTACTTCTATTGTTGCGGGTATTGGTTGGGTAGGTAAGAAAGTGCTCAAAGAAGACTTTACTGAAGACCCAGCAAGAGCTTCGCTAACTTTGCTAAGATGACCGCTGCCGTAGGCGGGGCTATCATGCTAAAGGATTAACATACGAAAGGAAAAGTACCTGCCTACGACGTAATATATAATGGCTGGCTTAGTCGCAGGTGGAGTCATTGCAGCTTTAGCATTCACTGGAGCTAATTATGGCGGTCAATATTTGGATAGATTAGTCAGAGGCGACAAAAGCGGTGCCGCCGAAGGAAGAGACACGACTTAGCGCTGGAGAAATATCAGCGGGAAGTGGCAGCTTGGAATGAAAAAAGACAAGCTTACAGGGATTGGTTGGATAAGAACTACCAAGACAAAATGCAGGCAGACAAGAACTTCGAAAACACAAGACTACGCCTTCAAACTTTATGCACAAGCACACCCCGACTTTAGAATGAAAAAGCCTCAGTTCAAGAATTACTACCAGCCTTCTAAGAAACAAAAAGACAATGAATTGGTCTTTGTAGGAGTCGCAGGGCTGGCGGGAGGCGTGGCCTTGGCGTATCTAATATAATGATCGTCTTTTGGAAAGCGACAAGAATAACTTTACTACTTATCTGAATCCTCCCATCCGCGCGGAAAGGGTTCGGCTGGTTAGTTGCTCTTTGTACAATTCTTGGTATAATTTAATTAATGGCTTTGTCGGTCGTGACTTCCACCAAACCAAAAATACCAGATTCCATTACACCCCCATAACACTGGCTAAGGAGCTACAAAGCATGGATATACTCTTACCACAGGATTGCCCATGAAATGACATTCAAGAAAAATAATGGGAGCGCCCAATCTAAAGGACAGTTCATTGGTAGAACTCCTGGGCCTTACTAGTACCACGATAATAGCGGTAGTACATATGATGTGAAATGGAAAGTCGCATCCTCTTATGAAGTCTATTGCGACTTGGTCCATAGTTACAACAATGGAGAAAAGTCTTCTCTTATGTCCAAGTTTCTGCCCCAAGGTAATCCATTTGACCCAGAGTAGAATACCACTCCCATTTCTTTGAGCTATGACTTATCTAATTTGGTAGAACGAATAAAAAAACAAACACATCACCATAAAGTGACGGAAGACGGTGGATTTTTACGGACGTAGTAAGATCAAACTTGTTTGGAATTCATATAATGGGCCGCGTAGAGGACAAACTTAAAGGATTTACTATGGGCCGGAAAGCCTATTGGAGAGGGGCGTCAGCTATGCAAGAAACTCGCGACCGCGGCCCCAGGGATCAGACGAAACGGATAGAACTGGTTGAAAAAACAAACCTCTTCTGGTCATGGTTTTTTTTTATCTTCCAGTGTTCCTAATGTGTTGTGCATTCCAGGCCCAGCTTCACCGTCGTAAATACCCCCAATGAAGTTCATCAGGCGGATTTGCTTTCTTGCCCGCACGATAAGGTGATAAAGAAGACCATAGGTTACGCTTTGACCGTAGTCGATGTATCGCAAGCAGATACAAGGACGCCGAACCTATAACGCAAGGATTCGGGGGAAGTCGCAGAAGGCCTAGGTAGGGTTTATAAGCGCGTCTCTTGAAATGGCCTCCCATAGCTGCTTGCACGGGATGCGGGGGACGGCGTTTCTGGCGTGGGTTAACAAAGACCTGAAAGACCACGACCTAAGATAGAAGAGCCTAAAGCAGAGTAGTACCACAGGGATCAAGCCTTGTCCGAAGATTCAATTAAGCCCTGGCCGAGCGTCTCTTGGTACCAGTATTGGAAAAGAGCCTGGAAGATCCCTCCAAACGCAATAGGGAATGGGACTCAGAAGAGGCTCCACCGGTCGTGTGCAGCTTAGAACAACGAGGCGGCCAGGGCGTACGGGGAGAAAACCCGGGATGCCAAAAAAAGAAAACACGTGGAACACAAGTCCTGCAGTCAGACGTTCGAGGGACGGGCGGTCTTCCCCCATGAAAAGAAATTAGGTAAGGTCACGGTTTCGATATTTCTATGAAGCGGGTGAATTAGAAGGAGGATCAAAAAGAGTACGGATCCTAATTGGTTCTTTGGAAATTACCAGATCCGAAGTGCAGATAGCTAAGAAGGGTCAGCCCATCTGTATTATCTTCATGATGGCCCAACGCTGGGTTTCGTCAAAGAAGAAGAGAGAAAGGAAATGAGTATCGTGTGATGTCCGAATGCTTATGTTGCATCCTTCATCCCACATCCATCGCTTACAGTCAAATGCAGACAGGACACCCTTCATCCTGCGTGACGTTATGTATATGATGACCATAGCTGAGCAGGATGTTCATCTTATGGCGGTCCTTGCGTGTTCGTAATACGTTTTTGAGGTAGGACTCGTGCGTAAGTCCTTCTTAACCACATACTTTTTTACGCACATTTAGCTTTTCCTGTTCTACCGCCGTTCACTTAGCACGATGTAAATATTTGTTTCAGACCCACGTATTCCACGATGGGTTTTCCTAAAACATTTCGTCCTCTTTCATCTTCCCAATTACCTTCTCTATTCGTCGCAGAGTAAAGGAAGTGCTCCTTCGGGGTAACCGCTGGTGTCGTATCGTCTATGTCGGGGAGGCAGTTTTGTAAAACGTCTTCGTTTGCACTTATAGAAATTAGGAGTCGGTTGTCTGCTGTACAGGAGGCGACAGCGGTTCTACTTGACTTTGGCTTAAGGATTATCGATAGTAGAACTCGTAATAAGCAGTTCGATAGGATCAGCACGTAAAAGCATGTGTAAACGGCTTGTTTACTGTTAGTAAGAGTGGCCTTTTTAATGTGAATCACGTAGAAGTTCTAGCATTCTACGTATCTACAGAAGCATGCTGTGACACGTATGCTTCTGCTCCTCTTTGTGCTGACTATTTTTACGCTTACGCGCTTTGCGGATGTTCTCCAATTGTCTTTCCGGAACCACGCTGGTGTGGTTTTTCCATCAGTTTGAAAGAGATTTTTTCGACGAGTCATTTGCGCTGCGGTAGCTTTGCGTGTTTTAAAGTCAATGTAGGGCGCATCCAGGGTTCCTGCGTGACTTTTAGGACTCTGTGGATCTTCTCTACGAGCATTCCGTGTCGCACGTAGAACTGCAGTTGCGGTAATGTACCACATACTTCTTCTTATCCATCACAGGTTCATAGTTAGGTAGTTTCCTGTACGGTTTTGTAACCCGGGCAAAATTTGTTTGGCAGCGGACTTAGCTGATTAACTGGTATCTCTATCGCTTTGGTGCTAAGGGAACTCCTTGGTTCCGTAGTGCAGGCGCTCTGGGTACTCCAGATCCACTTCTAAGACGAAACCTGTGTCTTACTCCTTTCTACCTGCATGTAGAAGTCTATGGTTCACTGGACCCATTCGAAGGCTCTCACAGGAGACTGTGCATTGCCCACCATAAAGGTTATTCGCATCAAGGTAGTAGGTAAATGTATGTGGTTGGTTTCTATGGGTCGGCTCTACTAAGGGTTGTTGCGCGGGCCGTAACGTCGGGATTGGGTACCCGGCATACGCCCGCCACGATACCGTCTTTCCATTAAACCGATACATGTGACTCCGTAGGAGATCCAACTGCGCATTTGTTTCGTTAACAAAGCATCCAGTGGAGCCCAGGAAGCGTTGTAGAAATTAGCGGATCCAATCCGAATATTCCAGAGCCATCTTTCTGAAGCTTTGGAAAACATTCTGCGAGCAGCACTACGTCAGACCTAGGTAGATGCGTGGTAGTCACCCAGTTCTCAAAGGAGTACTTTTCCCACACGGTCTAACGCATGCGGTACCCTCATCCTTTATACCAGACTCGGTTTTAGGGTGTGTTAGAACGATCTTTGGTTGTGGTAGGGGGTCTTTGAATCGATCCCAGGAGTCCATGTATTCGTATGGGTAGAATCCTTTCCTTTCCGGGCCAGTCCTCTATTAACGACCCTGCCGAATGGGAAAGTTTGGTGCGGTTATACTTTACCGAGTGTCTAAGGAGTCCGCCATAAACTGCTGGAATGCTAAGAAACTTTTAGTACCCAAAGTACGGACATGTAGCGATTCTTTGTTGTTGGGTATGCATTTGACGTCGGAGCGTATGTTCCTTTTGTAGTAGCAAATGGGGTCGTAACCAGCGGAGGTTGGAAAGAAGAACACCGGAATCCCATGTCTGGATTTACTTCGAAGTTTATATTGCATTTCCAATGAGCCCGCCATAGGTATTTACCGTGATGTGGCAGTTGATCCCTAACCTTATCCAAATAGAAATCCCTAAACAAATGGCTTTTGTGACACAGACCGTCCCCGACCACATGAACGTGGTGGAGGGATTTCCCGGTTCCTCACCTTTATTAGCATAATTCCCGCATTTTTTAAAATGAGCTTCTCCTAGATACTTGGCCACCCAACTCTCATCCCACGCTTTCGTCCGCAGACCTCACACTCCGCCTCCAAACCTGAAGGAAGCGGTTATGTTGGCAAAGGTGGCATTGTTTTTGCCTGTTACCCCAAAGCCTCCCCCACAGGGTTCTCTTAGGGGTAAAAAATTCATCACATATTCTTTGGACGCAGCCTTCCAAATTGACTTTCTTATCTCAAACATCATTTCTGCAAGCTGGGATTCTAGGAAAATATTAGCTGCGTTCTTACCTCGGTAAATCAAAGGAGGGTTTGCTTTACCATCTGATCTGACTACTGAGTAACCAAAGGAGCCGATCTCGTGTAATCTACTTATTCGTGGCGCCACCGTCTGCTCCTTTCCTTAGTTATCAAACGCTTAGCAAAGTCTGAATATATAGTTAAGGTACTTGCATCTGGCTTTTTGATGGTCTGCGTATGAAAGCTCTTTGTGGTGGGCATCTGGATCCGTTGCGCCCATTCTGCGAATCCCGCGGCGGCAGAATCTAATCGGTTTCTTTAGGGTGTATTTAAGGGTAAATGACCAGCAAAGCAGCAGTCGCAGAAGTACTTTTTGCCTTTGTGGCTTCAGCTATGTTTGCTACCTGTAGACTTTTTTTTTTCTTATTCCCACGAGTTTTCTGCATAATGTGTTTTAAACATGAGTAGTGTCCGCAGTGCCGTAGAACTTACATAGTACGCGCTTCTTTCCTTTTACTTTTTGAACAGACCTCACTAACTCGGCGCACCTATTACTGTCCTTGCCTCTCTGACTCCGTTAAACGCGTACATTGCTAGATCTTTACCTTCTCCATTCAAATATGGGTCCGATTTTGGTAATCAAGCAGGGGAATTTTATTCACACACCATCCACTCTGTATTCAATTCGATTTGGTGGGATACCCTTGACTTGTCCCCACCTTGGCGAGGATCTTCTATGCTGTTTGATACAGTGAACAGACATGATTGCACTATATATTAGCACTCGATTTGGTCTTTGTCTAAGATTTCAACGTTGTGTACATTAGCCTTCCGTCCTTTTTCCCCTACCACTGTTGGTAGCGGTACGTAACTCCCCATCGTATGGGTATTTTAACGGGCTTCATACTTCTTTTTCATCACTATATACCCCTTAAACATATCCATATGTCCAACCACCCTACTGATCATTCTTTTTCCCGTGTCGTTTAGAACAGAGACTCATTACTACGCTTCTAAGGCTGCACCCCTCCGACTTTTCACCGTGCTTCACTTAAATTGACTTTCACTGCGACTTTAAATATATCTAACGATTTTGATCGAACATTGTGTCGTCCCTTATTAACTGTCTTTTCTGATTAATTTTATTTTTTCTACCTTCAGTTGATGATCGCATTGCAAGGGCGTAAAACGTCACTCCCTATA